>NC_133287.1:5959776-6047782 GCF_005239225.2 Populus alba
TTGATGGAAATCTTCTCTAATAATTTACTTTACCAGATTTTCCCTTTTTCGTGGAGTGTGATAATGGTGGTGGTGGGTGGGAGTTTGGGGAGGGGGGGGGGGTTTACTTTTTATTAGCTCTTCTAGCTTTTTCTTAGGTTTCGAGTGCTCCACCAGGCATAAAGTGCGGCCGGCAGTAAAGGCACGCAACCTTTTTGGTCCACAGTCTCACCAGATAAGATTTTTGGTATACAATTCAATATATAGGAGCCGGATTTGGATGACTTACATAGTTCAAAGTGGTATTAGATGGAAAAAGAAGACGTCTCCGTTAGTAATAAAAAGAAAGAAAATGTGATTAATTGATCTCTTTTCTAGAATGCTAGTAGTGAGCTTGAGCTTTATTAAAATTAAACCTTCAGTGTAGATTTTACTCTATTGAGCTTCTTCATTGACTGAGAATCATCAACTTTATTTTGAGATGAATACGCTGTTATTTCTAATTTGTTATCTTAATAATCAATATAAGCATGGCTGCGTGCGTTCCAAACTTGTTTTGAACCTGAAACCTTTGTAATGAAACAGCTAATTTGTGATTACGCTTATGACGATTTTAAGCTTGTTGAATTTCATACAAGTAATGGTTTTCATTCAATAATTTGTATTCTGTTTCTGTTTAATAGGAGGCTTTGGGAGCTACCTGTTTGGAATGAGTGAAGCTGTGGCCAAACAATCAACAGAACATACTGATGCCTTTTAAAAAAATCCATCCCTTTCTTGGATGATTGGCTTTCTGTTTGTTGTCAGCTTTCTTGGACTCTTTTCAGTGGTGCCTCTCCGGAAGGTACACTTTCCAACATATATTACCATTCAACTTTGTCATGTGATTATAGGAAATTGAAAAACTTTCCTCTGCATTTTATGTTTTGTTGAATTTATTAATTTTGCCAAAAAACTAATATTCTTTGTTACCTGGGTTGCTTCCAGGTCATGATTGTTGACTTCAAATTGACATATCCAAGTGGCACTGCGACTGCTCATCTCATCAACAGCTTTCACACTCCTGCAGGAGCCAAGCTAGCAAAGTAAGGCATTGTCAGACCTAATGCACTTGTAGTTAAATGATCATCCGGCATGTGAAAGTATCCAACTTTATTTTTCTACCATTGCAGGAAACAAGTGAAGGTCTTGGGCAAGTTCTTCTCATTCAGCTTCTTGTGGGGTGTCTTTCAATGGTTTCTATACTGCAGGAGATGATTGTGGATTTGCTAGCTTTCCCTCACTTGGGCTTAAAGCATATGAAAACCAGTAAATGCGTTATTTTAAAAAAAAAATTCATGTCTTTTTGAATGTAGATACATTTATTAGGGCGCTTTGTTTCAAATTAGTTGTGGTCTCTTTTAATAATATTGTCCTTGCTATATGTACAGATTCTTCTTTGATTTCTCAGCAACATATGTTGGAGTTGGAATGATTTGCCCATACATCATAAACGTATCAGTATTGCTTGGAGGAATTCTTTCGTGGGGTCTCATGTGGCCTCTGATAGATACAAAAAAGGGTGATTGGTATCCAGCAGACCTCAAAGCATCCAGCCTGCATGGCCTCCAAGGTTACAAGGTAAGTGTCTAATAAGGTTAAGATGACAAGAGTGCCATGTTTTAACATACTTTCTTGAAGGCTTTGTATGTACCAACACCTTATGTGATGGACCAAGGTATTTATTGCCATTGCCTTGATCTTGGGTGATGGTCTGTACAACTTCTTCAAGGTGCTAAGCCGAACGCTTGCTGCCTTGTTTTTTCAACTTCGAGTGAGAAAAGCAACCAGTAATCTCCTGTTGCTGACCGTTCCTCTCCTGAGAGCTCCAAGATCTCCTATGATGAGCAACAACGAACCCGACTCTTTCTGAAAGATCAAATCCCAACATGGTTTTCTATTGCAGGCTATGTTTGCGATTGCTGCCATCTCTACCGCCACACTTCCACATATTTTTCATGAACTCAAATGGTATTACATACTGGTCATCTACATCTTTGCCCCAGCCCTGCATTTTTGTAATGCTTATGGATGTGGCCTCACTGATTGGTCCCTTGCATCAACCTATGGGAAAGCTAGCTATTTTTGTAATTGGGGCATGGGCTGGTGCCTCATATGGTGGAGTTCTTGCAGGTCTAGCTGCCTGTGGAGTCATGATGAATATAGTCTCCACGGCTTCTGACCTCTCTCAAGATTTCAAGACTGGTTATCTAACCTTGTCCTCACCACGGTCTATGTTTGTGAGCCAACTGATTGGCACTGCAATGGGTTGCGTAATTTCCCCTAGCGTCTTTTTGGCTCTTTTTTCAAGGCCTTCAAGGATCTTGGGACTACTGGAAGTCAATACCCTGCTCCTTATGCTACTGTGTATCGAAACATGGCCATATTGGGGGTAGAAGGCTTCTCAGCTCTACCAAAGAATTGCCTCTATCTTTGTTATGGATTCTTTGGTGCAGCTATTCTGATAAATTTGATCAAGGATGCATTGGGTAAGAAATGGGCTAGGTTCATTCCCAATCCAATGGCAATGGCTATACCTTTCTATATTGGCTCATACTTTGCCATCGACATGTGTCTGGGAAGCTTGATTCTTTTTATTTGGGAAAAGATTGACAAGGTGAAGGCAGATGCTTTTGGGCCAGCAGTGGCTTCTGGTTTGATTTGTGGGGATGGGATATGGACTTTGCCTAGTTCAATACTTGCTCTAGCAGGTGTAAAACCACCCATTTGCATGAAGTTTTTTGTCAAGGGGAACAAATAGCAAGGTTGATGCATTCTTAGGGTCATAAATCCAAGATCTGATCAACTTGAATAGAAGATGTGAAGTAAGCTGAACTGCTTCCTAGACTAAGGTTATGAAGTTTACATGTCAAGTTCGACTCTTCCAATACTGTGAACAGTAACCTGCCATTTTGTGGAGCCAATAGCCTTTTTCTCTGTAGTTCATTCTGGAGAAGAAAAAAACAATGTTCATTTGCTTATACATGCTTGGTAGTCAATCCTTGGAAATATGCTTGTAGTTTTTTTTCTTTGTCAAGTTTGAAGAAGATAGTGGAGCAGATGAATCAAACAATGTGAAAATGGAAAATTACCGTTTCCTTTGTAAACTTTAATCATAATATCAAAAGTGAGTGTGGAAATGTTACAGGTTAAAGTCATGTCGATTTTGAACAGATTGCGGTTGTATTTGTTGATTTCTTCTTCCTTATTCATACATGATCCTCCAAAATCACACCCGAGACCTCTTTGCAAATATCTGTAAAACCAAGTCAATTCAGAATCAGTTATGTCCAGAGTCCATACTGGCTGTGATTGCTTTCACTGCTCTATTTTTTTGCTTCTGCTTCTGATATTTTTTGATGTTTGCTTGGATGTTGAGCTGGGAATGAATTCAAACAATTCAAGTGCTGTGGTGGGTGGTCATTGTTGAACACTCTAGGTTGCTATATATTCCTGTTATTTCTTCCATCTGTGAATCATTTCCCAACAGCATATGCTATTAGCTCTGCATCTCGCTGCACGTCGATTCATGCAGAGTTTATTTTGTGACCAATATGTATTTACCGTTCATGAACTCTTGTTTTTCTGTAATCTTCCCTTCTGCTACCAAATTTATGGTAGGTAAAGTCTCAGCTACTTATTTTTTTTTTCATTGTTTTCTACTATAATTTATCAATTTTCTTTCACAGATAACTGAAGGGGAGAGACTTGCACTTACACTTTGGTTTAGCCATGATAGTGCTCATGGCGAGGATGCGAAACTCGTTCCCCTTGTATCGAAAAACATGCTTACATAGGTCAATAAATGTGCTTGAATTGAAGCCACACATGCTGGCATCCAGCAAAATGTTCTGGTGTTCTTCAGATCTAGCATCTCATCAACAGTTAGGATTTGATATATGCTTCGCAAGAATGCATGTGCTTGGGTTTGATATTTGTTCTTGTCGAGGAAACAGCTTGTTTTCAGATTCCACAGAACACTTAGTAAGGGGAAACGAGTTGTTTAAGGAGGAGTTTGTCAACATTTTGCATGCACTTCATGTATTTTCACTGCTCCTGATACATGATAATCCCAATCAATATTCAGTGAGTACACAAATACGATCACTTCTTCACTGAAGTGCCTGTTATGGACAGCGTGTGTTTTGATGTATTTGGCTTGAAAAAACATCAAATTAATATTATTTTTTAGTGTTTTCTAATGATTTTAATGTATTCATCTTAAAAATAAAAAAAAATTAAAAAATTTTAATCTATTTTTAAATTCTTTTTTTTTAAAAAACATAATCCATCGTAATACCAAACTCACACTCCCAATAACTAATTTAATGAGGAACACTACATGCAAGTCCGTGAGCTCTCCAGAATGGAAAGCTACGAGCAAGATCAAACGCCAAATGAACCCTTTACCATGTTTGTCTTTCTTATCCTTGACCCTGAGTACTTCATAACCTCCTTGATTAATTTAGAATGTAACGGTAAGTAAATATTTTGACAGTGGGTGCTATTTAGTATATTTTCATTTATTTTATCTTCGAGATTAATTATCATTGCTAATAACAAAAGATTTTTGTTTCTATAAAGAAATAGAACTAACTTAAATAAAATATAAGAGAAACAAATTAGGGGTAAATTAAATTAATCTGTTCTAATCATTAACAAGAAGTGGCCGAGGAGGGAAAATCATTGTTCCCCTCCTCGCATGTTATTGTTCATCGGAACAAATAACATGTATTTTTTTTTATTTTGTTTTTTTTTTTTCATTTTTAAACGTTAATATTAAATTTATTAGGAATTGAACTTTTTAATTTATTAGAATTTTTAAACGTTAACAATAACCAGTGGCCCGGCTGAGTTAATGAAGCACGCGTGAACTAAATCACGCGTGCATGAGCAGGCAAAGAAAGTGAATTAAAATGAAAAGCGGGGAAAGAGAAGCTTGCTTACCTGGTTCTGGAAACACCGAAGGCAGCAGCAACACTGGTTCTGGTCATGGTGGCTTTCCTCTGCTTATGTTTTTCCCTTCTGCTTGTCTCCTTCTGTGCTCACTTTTCTACGTTGCCTCTTCGTTTTTCTCAGCGACTTTTGAAACCAAGAAGACGATGGAGAGACCGGCCCGCTGTGAATTGGTTGTTGATTCTAGGTTTTTCTGCAGGGACGAAAACAATGGCTCTGTGTTGCTCTTTGATTTCTCTTTTCTTACGGTTTTTTTTTTTGTTTTGTTATGTGCTCTGTTCGGTTTCTCTCTGCTCTCTGGGTTTCTATTTTCTGCTCCTCGATTTTTCTCAGTTCTTCCTTTCCCAGTTTTTTTTTCTCTCGTCCTCTGTCTCCTGGTTTTTTTTCCCGCCAGTTCCCTGTCTTTCTCTGTTCTTCTCTCTCTGTATGTCCTCCTTTTTAGTCCTGGTTTAGGTGCTGCGGCGAAGACGACGATTGGCCAATGTTCCCTGCTTCTGTTTCTCGTTAGCCTATCCTCTCTGTTTATCTTCTCTGTTCTCTTGACTCTCTTTGCAGGTTTCGGTCCTCTGCTTCTTCTTCTTCGTCTTCCGTCCTCTGTCTCTGGTTCTACCACGTTCTCGGTGTCGTCCCCTTCCTTTTTTCATTCTTTGTTCTGCTGCCTCTGGTTCTGGAGGCTGGTTGCTGAAGACTGTGAAGACGATGGTCAACGCCGGTTCTCGTCTCTGCGCTTTCGTCCGATGGGTTGAGTTTGCGTCTCCTTTGCTCCTCGGTTCTGCCCTGTTTTTTAGTCTCCTGCGTCTTCTCCCCTGTGTTCTTTGTTTTCCATCGTTCGTGGCTCCTTTTTTTTCTCTCTTTTTTCTCTTCTCAGCCCCTTGGTTCTACCCCCCCCCCCCTCCAGCCGTTTTTTTTTTTTTTTTTTTTCTGGTTTTATCCTCCCTTAGAATGCCATGCGGTCCATGCTCTCTGTTTTTAATGCATGAGTAAAGGCAGCAGTTTTCTTTCTATCGGGTGAAGAAGATGAACAGTGTTGAGGTTATTTTGCGTTTTAGTCCTTGATGTTTTGAACGTTTTGTAATCAAGCCCTTGGATAAACTTTAATTGGACCCCTGCATTTCAGATAATTTTACAAACCAGTCCCTGGATGTTAATTTCTTGCAACATTTACCAGAATCAGCAATATACTTTGATAATTTTTCAATTAAGCCCCTGATTTCATTAATTAAATTAATATCAATCTCAATTAAGTCTCAAAACTTATCAATTCTCCAATTAAGCCCTTGATTGGATTAATTAAATTAATTCTAAGCTTAATTAAGTCTCAAAACTTATCAATTCTCCAATTAAACCCTTGATTGGATTAATAAAATTGATTACAATCTTAATTAAGTCTCAAAACTTATCAACTCTCCAATTAAACTCTTGACTTGATTAATTAAACTAGTTAAAAATTTAATTGAATCTTTAAACTTTCAATCATGTTGCCCATAACCGAAATTTTAATTTATTCTTTATTATTTTTATTTTTACTTGTTTTTCATCTTTTTTTCAGTAAATAAATTAATTAAAATAAATTAGTAAAAAATTGGGTTATGACAATTACTTCCTCTTTATAATATTTACTATGCAAAGATATTAAAAAATTTTCATTTTGATTTTAGTTGAGTAATAAATTTATAAAATAAAGCAGGTACATAGAAAACTTTTGCTTTCTTTTTAGAGTCTTGAAAACCTTCTCAAGAGGCAATGCCATAATGAGATAAAGCTGCTTGAAAGTTATCCATTCTTATAGGGCATTAAGGTGAAGTCTACTTCTATGGGTAACTTGCTTAGTCAACAAAAGAATGCTCTTAATATTCTCCACCAACCAATTATGTCTTATTGTAAACTAGTGGATCCTTTTTCGTCTTCCTCATCAAAGTTAATCATGGTGTCTAGTGCTTCGTACTCTAATTCCACATAGTATAGATATATTGTTGGTGCTCTACAATATCTTATTTTTACCATACTAGGCCTTTTATGCCTTGAATAAGTTCTCATTGGCGATTGTTAAAAACATCTTGCATTATCTAAAGGCCATGACTTCGTATGGTTTACACATATCTCATGTTTTTTATTGTCAAAACTTTGGCTTTAGTGAAAATTTAAGTGCTATTTGTGTATTTGTCAA
This sequence comes from Populus alba, assembly GCF_005239225.2. NCBI lineage: Eukaryota > Viridiplantae > Streptophyta > Magnoliopsida > Malpighiales > Salicaceae > Populus > Populus alba. The sequence continues at coordinate 5,966,918 of NC_133287.1, forward strand.
TCTAATTTTTCATGCTCATATTAAATATATGGAGCTTGATTATCTTTTTGTTTGTGATAGAGTTGCTAAGAAGGGTATTCAAATTTGGTTCATCTATTCCAAGAATTAACTAGTTGGTATTTTTACTAAATCACTTTCTCTAGCTTTAATTGCCAGGAGCAGAGGTAGGGGTGGCTGGTAGAGGCCCCAGCCCTTGCAAAAATTATATTTTTCGTCTGTCTTCCCCTTGAATAATTAAAAATTTTAGCGCTAAAATTAGTAAATTTTAACTTCTACCCCCACTAAATTTTTGTTTCTAATTTGGCCCTCCTAAACCTAATGTCTTGGCTCCGCCCCTGTTAACTGACCCGATCTTTGGTTTTGCCAGACAAATAAATATAGTATGATGCATGTAAGTCGGCAAGAAACAATTTTACACACATCCTGTTGCTCAATTTGATGTATCATATATAAAAGAATTTGCTAAAGTGTATTTTAATATACCGGAACTTATGTACATCATCTAATAAATTAATTATTATTCATATTACATCTTTAACAGACTGAGTTATTGGATTTCCTGTATCCAAAATGCCATTTATTAAATAAAATTTAAAATCCATTTGTTTTTGTACTTTAAAAATATTTTTAAAAAAATTTAATTTTTTTTATTTTTATTTTTTTTGTGATTTTAAAACGTTTTTATATGCTGATGTCAAAAACAATTTTTTTTTTAAATAACCGCTATCAAATTAACTAACATATACACACACCACTAAAACAAGATCCAAAAAATAAGTAACTCAAACCAGCAAAAGACACAGAAATAATTAGCATTCCTCAAAGGCAAAAGAAGGCTAAAACCATGGGTAAAAACAGTGAAACATTGGGAAGTATAAGGGAAAACCTCCCTGGATTATTCATTCATCATTTTACGACGTCAAACTGGAGGATCACCATGTCTGCATCTACCAACACTATCGAGTACATAATGGCATGAGTTACCAGGCTCGGAGGCATGAATACCAGCATGATCTCTTAGGTGTGCAATATTACGAAGCTGATGATCATCACTCCCTGATGGCCTCGCTGCCATTATTGGGTTGGAACATGATACAAAAATAATGGTAATTAGAAAGAGTATTATTGGCAAGTATTGATTATATTTTTCTTTTAGAATCCATTTATGACACGAAAAAAAAAGCTGGGACTTTTAAGAAATTAATAAAATGTTTAGGTATGTGTATGGAGCTAGCTAGGTAGGAAGAGTAGTGAAGATGGAGAGGTTCAGGCAGCTCTTGTAAACGATAATGAAGGACGGGGTGTGTGTGTGTGTGTGTGTGTGTGTGTCTATATATATATATATATATATATATATATATATATAAACGTGGAACAGGCTATATGAGACACGAAGCATGGCACTAGAGGCATTTTGACTTTACAGAATTCAAAAGGCATTTTGAATCATCCATGGATTCATCAAGTAGCCGTATAGGCTACGATAAGGTTCAATTATACATTTCCACATTATTTCGAATTTCAACTCAAAGGAAATTATCGAACACTATACAATTATAAAAATATAAAATAATATAAAGAGATTAAAAATAGATTACTTATCATAATAATTAATTTTTTTGAATAAAATTTTATGTGCATACCAACACAAGTAATTCTCCATAAGCTCTTTGTGTACAAGATGTATCATTACAATATTTGGATGCAAATACATTTTATTTTCACACTTGTTGCATGAATACCTAATACCGCCTCCAATAAAATTCTTAGGAATAAATGTTGCGAAATTAATAAAACCCTGAACCCCATTATAATAATTCATCATCCGCAATCCTTGGGGTGAATCTTGATACATCCATGAATGATCATCCATGACTTCTATCGAACCTCTATAAAATTTGACAACATGTATTAATTAACTATGTTAGGTAAATAAATTTGTAAAAATATTGGTGTACCTCGAGGTTATCTAACAAGCTAATTAAAACTTCTCATAAATATTAATTATCAACGTCCAAACAAATTTATACATATAAATTTACGGAAATTACAACTTAGCAATAGCATTGATAAAAATTAAAATAGACTCGTTAAACAAGCTATTAATTATTTCACCACAGCACATGTAATTTGGTAATTTAACAAACTTTCAACAATTTACAAACAAATACAATTTTACAAAATCTAAAACAAACCATAACAAGTACAAAATTATACATTCATACTACAAATTTGTTTGAGAAATAACAATAAAACATGTACATACACTAACAAAATACATATACTAAAAAATAGATAGATCTACTTACAGAAAATGATAAAATCCATAATAAATCAAAATACGGATGTTGTGACCACAACACTTAAAGAAATATGACTTGTGTTGAGAAGAGGGATATTTTTTTTTTTGGGTGGTTGTTTGCAGTTTGGGAGGGGAGAGTTGGGATGGGAAAGAAGAAGGAGAAATAGGGGAGGAGAGGGTTGACAGAGTGATGATATATTTACTTTTGCCGATGGAATCACCGACGGACTCCTTCTGTCAGTGATTCCATCGACAATTTTGACGATGAATTGGTCACGTCATTGTACGAAGATCCCAATTTGAATCCCTAGGTGATTTCATCAGTAAAATTGCTCGCAAAAACTTCCACGTCAGCGAATCGCTTTTTTTTTTTTAAAAAAAAAATCTGAATATGCCGTCTATTATAGTAGCCGTCGGTAATTATCACCACAATTTATAGACAAAATTATTTCATCGGTAATTCTGTTGGTTTTAGCCAAATTTTTGGTAGTGTTTGAAGTTGACTACTATGGTAAATTAAAAGACATTGTCGAGTTGCAATATCATATCAACTCAAAAGCTAGACTCCACAATATAAACAATGTCTTTGTTTTTGCAAAGCAATGCCAACAAGTTTATTACATATACACCCCTTCCTTTAGAAAGGATCGATCATGAGTTGATTGATTATCTGTTTTAAAAACAAAACCCAGGGGTCGTGTCAATGTTTTTCAGGATGAGAACGAAGACATAAGTGTGCAAGATGAAGTCTTTCAAGTTAGTGAGTTGGTTGAATCATATCGATTTGCTCCTTCGATTGACTTGGAAAAAAATTCAAATTTTCATATTTTCGATGATAGTCTTATTGATGTTGATGTAAAGGAGTTGAATGTTGTTTTTGAGCTCTAGCAGACAAGCAAATGTTGATGAAGATGATGATGATGATGATATCCATAATGAAGATTGCGATGGAGCTGATGACTACTCAATTGATGACGAAGAAAAAGAAAATTCTAACTAAATATCAGAATTAAGGAAAGTGTAAAGAATTTTTTTATAATGTAATATATATTATGGATGATATTTTAATTATAACACAAAATATTTATTTTATAAGTGTTAACTGTTGTTATTGTTATGTACGATAGACAATTTGTAATTTAAGTATTTGCATGAAGATAAATAGACAATACAAACATAATCTTTCATGCACAGTGCACGATCACCTATGGATATAGTCTGTTAGCATTTCACAAAGTTGCAAAAATATTTATTGAAAATGCCACAATCACCGACGACTCTAAAGACAAATACATTTCGTCGGCATTTCACAGAGAATTGTGAAAATATTTACTGGAAATTTCATAATCACCGACGACTCTATAGACGGATACATTTTGTCGGCATTTTACAGAGAGTTGCAAAAATATGTGCTGGAAATGCCATCATCACTGACATATCTACAGACAGATATTGTCCATTGGTATTTGTCGGCGCAGTTCACAATTACCGACAGACTCATCGACAGACGATGTGAATTTCAAAGGGTGGGTATTAATGCATCTCTAACCGTGTGTATTTTTCGATGGACTGCAAAAATTCTGGAGGATCATTTAAAATTTTTAAGTGCGAAATTTAAAATTTATCGACGGATTTTGGAAATTACATTGACAGAATAATTAAAAATAATATTATTTAAATAGTCCATCGGTGAATTCATCGGTAACACTACACTATAAATCATAGTGACCGCCCCTTTAGTTCATTTTTCCTCTGCTTTGTTTTAGAGAGAGTTCTCTCGTTTTTGTTTTTTTCCTCTCATTTCCTTCAAAGCTTATCTTTTTTGGCTTGTAATCTCTAGTTCAATCTTCAGCAAATTAAAATGTATGTATTTCTATTTAATATGCTTAATGATTTTATTTTCTTATTTTTCTTTGTTTTAGTTATTGTTGTATTTTTTTTTAATGTTTTTGTTTTGTGTATTCTTATGCAGGTCAGTGTAGTGTACATGTTTTTTGACAAACACCTACATATTATTTTCATGTATCCTCCATAACTTAACTTATTAAAGCAGCTACTTCCTTTAATAAAGGATGAAGCATAATATTTATCAATCTCAACAACTCTAATTAATATTCAGTTTTAATAGAATATTAACCATGAATATTTATAAACAATGATTTGATACAATATGAATCTTATAATTATAGCAACTTATAGTTTTCTTTGCAAAATATTTTTTCCCCGTAGACTTTATCTTTATTCTAAATTCAATGATCAAATATTAGATTTATTAATCAAATATAAATGAATATTAAAGATAAAGAAAAATTTTATTAATTATAAATTTGTTTTACATGAGTATAATCAACCAATTGGTTCCATGATAATTTTATTGACATAGAAATAAATAAAATATGGCATATACCGGACAACAACAAATTATATACAAATAAACTATTGATATGACATGTGATTATTTAATTTATAACTCTTTTGTCGTATAATTAACCAGTTAGTTGACCTTGACTTGGAAAAGGAATGGAGATAGGTATATTTGAACACGCGTTTTTGGAACAATCGTGTCCATTCGCAAAGTCCATGAACTTGATGAAATCAAAATTAACAAAGAAATAATAGGTTATAGGAAGTTTCCTCTCATTTGGAGTATCCCATGCCATTACTTTCTTATGCAGAAACTCATAATTACCTCCATTATAACGAAATATTCTCCTCCACTTCTTCCCTGCCATTACAATATTTTCGATTCTTTAACTAACAGAAGATCTAAACCATCATTGACTTCTCCATGATGGTAATAACCTCATATTGGTTTGAAGCATATCAGAATTCTAGTGGAATGACCACTTTTCAAATTATCACCAACTAGTGGTTTAACCTACGCTCCAGCCAACTAGTGGGCCGCCTATCTCCACACATTGGGAACTTGAGTTTTCTAAGGCTACTAAGCCTGGAAAACAACAGTTTCAGCAATACTATCCCCCAAGAAGTATGTCGTTTGGTTCGGCTAGAGAAGTTGGTCCTTGGGAACAACTCTTTCAGTGGCGAAGTCCCTGTTAATATTTCTCGTTGTTCGAATCTCATGAACCTTAATTTCGAGGGAAACAATCTTTCTGGCAACCTTCCTCCAGGACTTGGATTGTTATCAAAGTTGCAGGTATTTATTATTAGAAATAACAATTTAGATGGCAAGATACCACTTTCTTTTGAAAATCTTTCATCTATTGTTAAAATTGTTGGAACAAAGAATAACTTGCAAGGGGGTGTTCCCAATATTATTGGGAAATTGAAAAGATTGAACTTCTTTGCCCTCGGCTCAAATCATCTGAGTGGTACAATCCCTCCCTCCCTGTATAATTTATCTTAGCTCATTCGTTTCTCTCTGCCTTATAACCAATTTCATGGTACACTTCCTCCAAACATAGGCCTAATTAACTCTTCCAAATCTTGAATTTATTGCCGTTCACGGCAATCAACTCAGTGGATTGATTCCACAAACGCACTTAAATGCTTCAAAAATTACTCATATTTATATATCATCCAACAAATTCACCGGAAAAGTTCTACATTAGCAAACATGCCTGATCTAAGGGTGCTTTCAGTACAAGAAAATGATCTTGGAAACGATGAGGATGATGATTTGTCCTTTCTCTATACCCTCTCAGACAGCAGCAAGCTGGAATCTCTAGCCATAAACGACAATAATTTTGGAGGGGTGCTGCCTGATATAATTAGCAACTTCTCAACAAAGCTCAAGGAGATGACTTTTGGAAGCAATCTAATACGAGGAAGCATTCCTGACGGCATTGGATATCTCATAAGCTTGGAAGCTCTGGGTTTTGAGGCAAATCAATTGACTGGCAGTGTACCAAATTCTATTGGTAAATTACAAAATTTAGGTGATTTGTTTCTTAATGAAAACAAATTATCAGGAAGCATACCTTCATCTTTAGGGAACATCACCTCATTGATGCAAATTGATTTCGATCAAAATAATTTACAAGGAAGCATCCCGCCAAGTCTTGGAAACTGCCGGAACTTGGTGCTCTTGGCTCTCTCCCAAAATAATCTGAGTGGTCCCATACCGAAAGAGGTCATTAGCATTTCATCCCTGTCAACCTATCTCGTCCTCTCTGAAAATCAATTGACGGGTTCCTTGCCCTCTGAAGTTGGTGAGTTAGCGAATCTTGGATACATGGACATCTCCAAAAACAGGCTATCAGGGGAAATTCCCGCAAGTCTTGGCAGGTGTACGAGTTTGGAACATTTGTATTTGGATAAAAACTTCTTCCAAGGCCTCATTTCTGAGTCTTTGAGTTCCTTGAGAGCACTTCAAGATCTTAATCTCTCTTACAACAACTTGACTGGCCAAATTCCCAAGTTTTTGGGAGACTTGATGTTGTTGAAGAGTTTGGATCTGTCATTTAATGACCTTGAAGGAGAGGTGCCTGTGCATGGTGTCTTTCAGAATGCAAGTGCTGTTTCAGTTCCAGGGAACAAGAATCTTTGTGGAGGAATACTTGAGTTGAATCTGTCCACATGCACTTCCAAGTCAAAACCAAAATCTTCTACCAAGCTAATATTGGGCGTCACTATTTCTTTTGGCTTTATCGGATTAATCTTGATGACCTCTTTTTGGTTTTTGTGTCGCTTGAGAAAAACAAAAAATGAGCTCACTTAAAATTTGTCATGTGAGGCGCCATTCCGAAGGGTAGCCTATGAAGACCTTCGTCAAGCAACTAATGGATTCTCTTTTGACAATTTAATCGGTTCCGGTAGTTCTGGGTCTGTGTATAAAGGAGTTCTCGCATTGGATGGAGTTGTTGTTTGTTGTATATATTGAAGAGAAAACAAAAGTTTTATATTGTAGTTGCAGCAGAACACATATCTTTATTGAATTTCAATATGATTATTTATACAATAAGAAAAAATAGAATTGCAAGATATTTTCCTAGGATATCTGATTTTCTGTTACATGGAATAAAAACTCTAATACCGTAAACAAACTTAGATTCTGCTGAGATTTTATTTTGCTTCTAGAGTCATTCTTGGTCAACAATTCTCCTCCTTGACTCTTAAGTTGCAAACTCCCAACTTTTGTCTCAAATACTCAAACTTGAGCTTAGGAATTGCTTTTGTTAAGATGTCTTCATGTTGTTCCTTTGTTTTGTAGTAAAGCAGTTTTACTCTCATTCTTGTTGAACTTCTCTCGAAAAGAAAAATTTAATCTTGAAATGTTTTGTCCTGCTATGAAATACTGGATTATTTGAGATCGATATTGCAGCTTGGTTGTCCACAAACAGTTGTGTGCTTTCATTTTGCTTCAGATTCAAATCTGCCAATAGTTTCTTGATCCAAACTGCTTGGTTTGCAGAGGCAGTGGCAGCAACGTATTCAGCTTCTGCTGTTGATTGGGCAACAATTTCTTGTTTCTTTGAGCTCCATGAAAAAACACCTAAACCAAAGCTGAAGCAATAACCAGAGGTGCTTCTCACGTCATCAATGTTTCCTGTTTAGTCACTGTCAGAGTAACCATGAAGATTGAATTTTCCAACGGATTGAATTTGATCCCATAATCAGCTATGCCTTTTATGTATATGAGAATTCTCTTTGCTGCTTTAAAATGAATTTCACTTGCACAATGCATATATCTAGATAATAGATTTACAACATGCATGATGTCTGGTCTGGTTGCTGTCAAATACATTAGACAACCTATTAGGCTTCTGTATAGCTTTTCATCCACTTTTCCAGCTCCATCTTCCTTGCAGAACCTCTCCTTTTGATTCATTGGTGTTGTAGTTGGCTTGCATTGTTCCATGTTGAACTTCTTGAGAATTTCCTTTGCATATTTGTGTTGACACAGAAATATTTCATTTTATGTTTGAAATATTTGCATGCCAAGAAAGAATGTCATCCCTCCAATGTCTGTCATTTCAAAAATAGACTTCATCTCTTCTTTGAACTTGTCAATTTGCTATTTACAGCTTCCTGTTATCAGCAAATCGTCAACATAAAGAGATACAACAAGTATATGTCCTTCAGCTCCTTTTACTTAAAGAGTAGAATCACTTAGACTTCTTATAAAGCCTAAGTTCTACAAGTAAGCATCAATCCTGCTGTACCAACTTCTCGAAGCTTGCTTTAAGCCGTATAAGGCTTTTTTTAGTTGATATACCTGATTCTCTTGTCCTGCAACAGAAAAACCTTCAGGTTGTTCAACAAAGATTTCTTCCTACAAGTAACCATTCAAAAAAGCTGACTTTACATCCATTTGATGTAAAGTCCAGCCTTTTTGTGCAATAAGTGCCAACATCATCCTTATTGTATCCATCCTTGCAACTGGAGCGAATGTTTCAGAGAAATCCATCCTAAACATCTGAGCATATCCCTTGATAACCAGCTTACCTTGTATTTATTCACAGAACCATCAGAATTCAATTTGGTCCTAAACATCCATTTTACTCCTATGGCTTTTTTGTGTTGAGGTCTGTCCGCCAATTCCCACGTTTGATTCTTTTCAATCATCTTTAGCTCCTACTTCATTGCATCTAACCATTTCTGATCAGTTGCAACTTCTTCATAATTTGCAGGTTCTATTACAGCAACATTGCATCTTTGATAGATGTCAGCAAGAGTTCTGGTTCCTCTCACATGTACATCATCTATTTCATTCTTATGTTTTTGATCTTCAATCTGCTTCTCATCTTTCCAGTCCCAGCTGTCAAATTCAAAAAACTGAACATCCCTGCTGATGATTACTTTGTTTATAGGAGGTATTTAGATTCTGTAGGCTTTTGCAACAGCACTGTAGCCTACAAAAATCCCAGCTTCAGCCTTCTTGTCCAATTTGTCTCTCTTATTTTGAGAAATATAAGATAAACATAAACAACCAAATATCTTCAAATTAATTAGCTTTGCTTTGGTTTGAAGCCTAACCAGGCTTCAAACGTAGTCCTTGTTTGCAGGGTTTTTGTTGGCAATCTATTCAACAAGAATACTAATGTATTAGCTGCCTCGGCGCAGAATTTCTTAGGCAGTCCTTTATCATGTAAAAGTTGTTCCAGTTCGGTTGAATTTTTGGGTTAAAACCAAACCGTGAACATCCCTATTTTCTCATATCTTAAATATTAAAGTTGTTTGAGGAACCTCAAAATAATCTTATTAATATATATTTTTTTAAAAAATACACATAAATTGTATAAGAAATTCATCTGACTTTGTGTGTATGTGTATTAAAAATCACAACTGGTTTCACTATCAGTATTAATGATACTGCTCCTCTAATTCATAATCTAAAATATTGCGTTTTTTCCTCTCCTGCCTCCCCCATCTAGCCTCAGTTGGGCTTCAATACAATGACTCTTGCACCATCAAAAATATTCAATCTGGACTTATCTAGTGGGGATATAAATGTAGTATAAAGTTTTTCCTTTTCTTGGGCAGAATGAGATATGTAGTTGAGGTTAATTATTAGAAGCAAGGGCTAAAACTTTCGACTATTCCTTGATTATATACTTGGAAGATAAAAAAAAATTGAATGTCCAAGTTATGAATTTGTGATGAAACGACTCGCAAATTGATTTGAAAGTAAAGTAAGTGGGTAATAATAATAATAATAATAATAGGGAAGCCTTATATATATTGCTAATATTAAATTTATGTCAACTAATGAGGGATCGAGCTGTATGCTTGATTAAGCTGAAAATTGACATTTTCTATCTGGCTGCTGTCTGGAACGATTGCTTGCAGGTGCACACTATTCAAGGGTTTTGCAATTTCCTTTCCTTCTTCGGTCTACTCTTTATTCATACATGGGCGTTGGTTTCAGGATCATGATTACCTCTCTTCCTTTATCTTTTCATCTTTCCTTTTTCCTTTTTCTTCTCTCATCACCTTCCCATTTGGTATTTTGAATGGAATTAAAACAGCACTAAAACTCGAATTTAGATTTCAAGATATAATTTAAAGAGAAAGGGAGCCTTTTTAAGGGAGAGAATAGACCACCAAAACAAGAACATGGTCAAAATAAGCAACCACTACGAGCAAACTATACATAAATGATTATCACGCCTCAAACCATGGATAAAAGAAAAAAGAAAAAAAAGTGACACACTAAGGGCAGCTATGCATTCCAAGTTACTTGCTGGCAAGTATAAGGAAAACCGACCCTAGATTATTCATCCATAATTTAACTACAGCTCAAACCACCCCACTCCTCCCCCGTCATATCATAGGAGGACGGCCGCCATGGCATTCAGAACACGCATATGTGCATACGGAACAGGAAACTACGTGGCCCCTCTGATCTCTCCCTATTAATAGCCTCGCTGCCAATATTCGCTGGGAACAGGATAGGAAAAAAATGGTAACAAAGAGTATCATTGTCAAGTATTGATTATTTCTTTGAGACCCCATTTATGATACGAAAAGAAACTGGGAATTTTAGGGAATAAAATGTTTTGGCATGCATGGAGAGTTAGCTAGTTACAAGATGCAGGGCGGTAGTTATAAAGATGGACAGGATTAGCTGGCTGGTGTTATAACGATAATGGAGGAGGAGGTGTGAGTCTATATATATATAAACGTGAAACATGGTAACGAGGCACAATATACTGTTGCGATCATGGTTTTTTTTTTATTTATTTTATTATTATCGTGGGTATCTGGACCAGCTTGCATGCATCTCGATTAATCCTATGGGCCATGAAGTTAACGACCATGTAAGCCTCCAATGGCTATCATATGAGCAACCACAAGGCTCGAATCTAATACCACAGAGGGAACAAATCCCTTAGTCCCAAGGTCTTCCTACCAGGCCACCACCTAGATGATTCAATCATGGTTTTTGATTGTATCGGTGTTGAGGTAGCCGTCATTGTGGTGTGACAACATCAATTGGTCTGTCATAGATGATGGTTGGATGATATGATATGTTTTTTTTATATATAAATACAATAGATTTATTAATCAACTGTTATATTCTTTAAAAATATCTTAACAGAAAAGAGAGAAGATAAGAGTAAAAAATAAGAACATGTTAAAGAACCAATAAACCATCTTAGGTGAAAGCTCTTTGAATTTAAAACTTGTATAGGCTCATATTATCTTGTACTTAATTTTTATTAAATAAATAGTGAAGGTGAGATTTGAACTCGTAATTGTTTGGTCATTAAAACTCGGATACCATATCAAAAAATCAATTTAACCCAATAGCTTAAGTTATTATTAAGAAAACTAAACTTATAATTTGATGAACTATAAACAAACAACCATTTTGTTTGGGCAAATGATTCGCAATATAATTATTCTCTTTGTGATCATGTTCAAAAAAAAAAAAAACCTTGTGCAAATTTCATGTATTGAAAATATAATTAAATTCACTTTGCAAGTGTAAAGGCCGTGTAACATTATTTTCTTTAATTCAAGTAATGACATTGTAAGAATTTGACTCTACAACCCATTGATTTATAGAAACATAGCAGTAATTAATATTCAAAAGCATAACTTTATGAATTGATAAGACCTCGAGGTTTCATTAGATTCCATATTACATATGGAAAAAGAAAAAATACAAAGAAACTTCTCTTCATGATCGATATCCAAGTTTGTCATTTGAAGACACATCAACATTCCACTTAAGTATACCTATAAAAGGAGATAAACAAGAAGAATCACTTCTCATATTTATTTTATTAATCTATATAAAAATATAATTAAGATCATTTAATGTTATTAATAAGGTTATGGTTATGGTCAATTAATGTTTATGGTTAGGCTTTTAATCAATTAATGTTATTAATAAGGTTATGGTCAAAATCATAGCATCTAGAGTTTACTTTGAACTTTTGTAAAAATTATTGTAATTGAAGATTTTGTTCAATTAAGATCATTTACTTTTTAATTAATGCAATTAATTATTTTTTCATTGCTATTATTATGGCCAAAGTAATAGTAATTAGGGTTTACATTGAATTGTGAGATAATTTGTTTTTGATGAAATGAGTATTTTTATTTTAAAAAATATATCCTCAAACTTCTTTATGTTGTGTCGTCATGGTGGTGTTATTATCCCTTATATGAATAATAGTATTATTAGCATTGTTATTTGTGTTGATATTTAATTTTTATATTGATAAATGTTAAGAAATTATTGTATAAATTGATGTTGGCAAATAATGAGAAAATAATTATATTATTGATATAAAAATTTTATGTTGTTGATAAATTATGAGAAATAACTACATGACACCAAATATAGCAACTCTTTAGAACCTGACTAGATCGAGTAAAATCCAGGATATTGCATACTGGTGCAAAACTATATTAACATTAACCAGAAACACGACAGCTTTAAAGAGTTAAACCCACGATAGCAGCTGTATTTGCAACAACATAATAGCATCTACAGAAGGCATCACCAGCAGAGATAGGGGCATAATAGTGTGTCATTCACTGTGCACCTAAACTCAGCGCGCTCTAAAAAAGAATAGTATAATGACTATTTTACCTTTCTTAAAAAACTTGCTTGCTTAGCTTTTGGGGACAATATTATAGTTGTACAAGGACTGTAATATATATTGAGGTAAAGAAGCCTTTTTACTTTTTAATTGTACCGTGTAATGGCTAGAATATCATTAAAATTAAAATAAATCTACCTTTGATGGAGGGATGACTTCATCTTTTTGTTTAAAAATACGTAGTTATTTTTTTATGGTTACCCCTTAAATCAGATTTTTTTTAACTTGGATCTAAATGCTTCGTCGTCTTTTCAACGTGGTCTTTTTATAATTTCGGGTCAATACAGGGGCAACTTTATATTAAAAAAATAATAAATGCACATTGAATTTAATCGGTTACCCCTATAACACTACCAGAAAATCAATAAATACCAACGGAAATACCGAGGGAATATTTCCGTCGGTAAATTTCCGAGGGATTTTACCGACGAAAATATTTCCGAGGGATTTTACCGACTAAAATATTCCCTCGGTATATACCGAGGGAATTACCGTGGAAAAAAAAAATAAAGCAAAGCAAAAAAAAAAAAGATGTCGTGTCATTTTTTACCAACGGAATTACCGACGGAATTTTTCCGTCGGTAATTTTGTCGGTAAATCCGTCGGTAAATCCGTTGGTAAACTGTGAACACTGTTCATCATGTCAATTACAAAGGGAATTACCGACGGAATTTTTCCGTCGGTATTTTACAGAGAGCTCCAGAACTGTTCATCTTCCAATTGCACTGTTAATTGTTTTACTTTACGGACAAAATCACCGACGGATTGAAAATTCGTCGGGGTGTTTTGGCGGTTTTCTGAAAAAATTCAATTGATTTAAAATTTTTATTTAAATATTACAGACGGAATCACCGACGGATTGAAAAATCATCGGTAATTTTTGGCGGTTTCTAAAAACTTTTTACGAAATTGAAAATTTAAATTAAATATTACCAACGGAATTACCGACGGAATAATTAAAAAATATTAATATTCAATTATCCGTCGGTAAAGCGCCCCAATAAAAAACCTGAATCCGCTTATTTCACAAGAGACAGACTCATTTCTTCTTCTTCTTCTTCTTCTTCTTCTTCTTCTTCTACTACTACTTCTATTTCTTCTTCTTCTTCTTCTTCTTCTTCACTATATGTAAAAAACATCAATATCTATTTCTTTCTCTTCTTTTCTCTCCTCATCTCCTTCTCTTTTCCTCCATGCTCGGGTATGTCTTCTTCTTCCTTCTTCTTTTATCCTCTTAGTTTTTTTTAATTAATATGCTTCACGAATTGTTTTTTCCTTAGCTTCACTTGCAAGTATATTAAGGTAAGATCTTTCTTTTTTCTTATTTTTTTCATGATTTTTCACTATATTTGTTTTTTATTTGATTTTAATTGATTTTGTTCTTAATAATTGTATAAATGTTGTTGTGAGTTTTTTTTTTTTTCATATGAGATCAATTTTTAGTTGATTTATTTATAGGATTTTTAAATTTTTAGCAATTGCAACTTCATTTTTTTTCATATGAAGTTTTTAGTTGAATTAATTTTTTTGTTTTATTTATTTGTTACAAATTTGTTTGAGTTGATTTTCTTATTCTTTTTTCCAAGCATTTTGAGTATATATTATACAATGTTGATTTATGTTAATTTAATTATTTTATAATTTTATAAAATGAATTTTTTTTAAAATGTTTTTAAATAATTACCGACGGATTTACCGACGGAAATTTCCGTCGGTAAATCCGTTGGTAAATCCATCGGTAATAAAAAAAAAATTACCGACGCGTCTGTTCCGCCAGTAAATCCGTCGGTAATATTATTACCGATGGAATTACCGACGGACAAAAAATTACCGACAAACGATTCACCGACGAAAATTATCCGTCGGTGATTTAGTCGGAAAATTAATTACCGATGGAACATGTGTCTTACGCCGACGGAAAAATTCCGTCGGTAAAACTGTTAAATCTTGTAGTGTAATCAATAGGAATTTTTTAAGCTTGTGTGTAAGGGCTTCTTTGTCTTTTCATTGTGGTATTTTTGTAATTATTGGATCAAAACATGGACAATTTCAAATTTTAAAAATAATAATTTATGTTTTTCAAAGAATATTTATTAGTGTGTACAGTGCATACACTAGCGCTTGAGACCGCTTCGTACACTTCAAGTGGCATGTGAGACGGTGTTAGGAGGTGGAAATACTGTAATCGGAGCGTCATTTGAAAGCCAACGACGGTCCTATCTATATTAAGTGGCATGTGTAGTTGTGTGTACGATGGTTTGATTTTAACAGGTTTTTTTTTTCTTTTTCTTTCTCTCTTTTGACCTCAAAAAACACCTTATCCAATAAAAAAATCCTTGTTGTCCTCTTATTTTTTTAGATATTTTATTCAGTCCTTGTAACATGTTTTTGTTGTATAAATTTCATCTTGATTTCTTTTATAATTTTTTTTTTTTTTTTACCCTTGATTGAAATTGTAATATTTTGAAAGAAAAATAAATGTTTTAATACCAAAAACACTTTCATTTCATTTATTTTTATATTAAATAGTATTTTCGAAGATCCAAATTCTTTACCTTTTCTATTCAAATTTATTTTTTATTTAAATATTATTTTCTATTTAAAATTTACTTTTTCTACGCAAAAAAAGAGAATTAAAAATAAATTATTTTTAAATTTATATGAAAATTTTTCGTATCAGTTTTTTATTAACGAGAAATGATATTAGATGTCATAATTACTGCTCGGATGATAATCATAAAAAAATAATCCTTGCATCATTCGATATGCTAACCAAATAAACAAGATTTAACTCCTTGGAGACCGCAGACTCCATTTAATTTGGGTTTAAGAAATTGTTCCTCCCACAATCCTTTAAGCATTTTTTCCTCTAATACTAGAGGCAGGCACTTCAAATATTTATTCCATATATAGCATTATTATGCTTTCCTTCCCGCATCTACGCCATTCAAAATTGTATGTATTATAGTGTAATGACTATTATAACAAAATATATGTAGCCCTCTCACATTTTCCTATTTAATATTATAGTGTAATGATTATTATTATTTGCCTTTAAACCAAGGATATTTAGTATTTTTTTTATGGCACAGTAGTCATTATTAATTTATTTGGGATATTTTTTTTATCTATTTAATAAATAAACAATAAAATAAAATAAAATACCTCCAAAAGTAAAAAAACCAGAAATAGTTTCGAGTAGAGGTATTTAAGTATTTTTATTTTTTATACAAAATAAAATTACACATGCACCATCATGATTCAAGAAATTGAATTAATTGAAAAAAATTATTAGCTAGTACATTATTGGAGTCGTCGCACACTTTTATCAATTTTTTAGTAGTGTGTTGGATTTAGCTTATATGTATATCAGGGAGATTAATGGTCATATTTTATGGCTCGACAATTTATTAAAGAAATAAAAACTTGGAAATCATGGTTTTGTATTGTTTCACCATCACAAAGAGAACATTTGACCCATGGATTTCGAAAGGTCTGAATCAGAACATCCGGGAATCGTGCAGTCATTATAGGAGATTTATATTTTTAGTTCTCATCCCCACCCCCCACATCACAACAACCTCTGTAAAATAAGGTTTTAAATTAAAAAAAATCAATGAAAAAAACTTTATCATCTATTAATTATCACAAGAGCTAAAATCACAAAACATCAAATGAGATCATTGAATAACATTATTAATGCATTTTTAGACGCAGTTTGGAATTGTATTTTAAATAGTGTTTTATAAAGATTTTATATTTTATATTTTTTTAATATATTGATGTTAAAAATAATTTTTTAAAAATAATATATATATATATATATATTAAAAACAACTATTATTATATTTCTTAGCATCCCTTAATCTCATTGTAATAGAAAATCTAAAATACTAAATGACATGATTCCAAAAACCTAAATCTAAAATAATATTCATTTTGAAACCTTTGTTTATTTAATTACAAGAACAAATCAAAGCAAGCGTGAATGTACATGGAATATTGTGTTACCAAATGGAAACAAAAACTTGCAATTTGACTCCATAGTTACAGAGATAGCAGACCGCAAAGTCCTTAAACGTGGCCGGCGGTTCAAGATCCGAATTATGGACAGTAAGAGTTCAGGTTATGAATTGTACAGGCCTTAATTATTAACTGAATATATTAATTTTTTAAAAATTAAAATAATATGATTTTTTAAAAAAAAAATCAAGTTTAGACCCGAGAATCGAGTTATAGGATTATTTAAATAATTTTTAATTTTAATAATATGTTTGAAATTGTAGTAGTAGCGATTGTGATTTAAATTTTTTTTATTTAAAAATATATTAAAATAATTTTTTATAAAATAAATTTTGAATCATTACATCAAAATAATTTAAAAATAATATTTTTTAAAATAAAAAAAAATTTGCACTGCATTTCTAAACAAGCTCTAATTCAATCAGTTTTTATATTTAATTTAAAAATTTAATCAAAATTATATTTTAAATCGATGGACTCATTGTTCAAACTAAGCTTAACAACTCTCATAATTTTACTTTCAAGAAAATTTATATCTCTAAATAAAAACTTAGGTAAATTTTTAAATATCGTTAATAAGATATAAATATATAGTTTTTTTTTCAATCAGTTAGTTGACCTTGACTTGGAAAAGGAATGGAGATAGGTATATTTGAACACGCGTTTTTGGAACAATCGTGTCCATTCGCAAAGTCCATGAACTTGATGAAATCAAAATTAACAAAGAAATAATAGGTTATAGGAAGTTTCCTCTCATTTGGAGTATCCCATGCCATTACTTTCTTATGCAGAAACTCATAATTACCTCCATTATAACGAAATATTCTCCTCCACTTCTTCCCTGCCATTACAATATTCTCCTCCACTTCTTCCCTGCCATTACATAATAAGAGGTTTTACTTTGCACGATGAGGGAGAAGAAAAGAAGGTTGTCTTTGTGAGAAAAACAATATTGGGAAGAACCATCTTATCAACTTGGAATATTGAAAACCCGATTCGATGCCATGTTACACGTTAATTTACTTTGAACCTCATGGACATTCTCTTGAGGCAATTCAAACGTAGTGGAGTTAGTGTGTGTGTGGAGTGGAGCTTAATGATGTTCATCGATGAACAGAATAAAATTTGTCAGGATCCATCCTAAGAATCCCATTCATGGACATTCTCTTGAGGCAATTCAAACGTAGTGGAGTTAGTGTGTGTGTGGAGTGGAGCTTAATGATGTTCATCGATGAACAGAATAAAATTTGTCAGAATCCATCTTAAGAATCCCATTCATTCCTTTCCTATATATAGCTGTATCAATGGAGGATCACTCCAAGCCATTTCCTATATTGAAAATTGAACTGCCAAGCATGAGTTCATGCATACTGTGGTTTCTTTTACTGCAAATAATTCAATACTCTTTCTCTTTCTCATTACCTAGAGGAGGACTTGAGACAGACAGACTCTCGCTACTAGCTTTCAAGGCTCAACTTTCAGATCCCACTAACAAACTGAGCTCATGGAATGAATCCTTACACTTCTGCCAGTGGTCAGGAGTCACATGCGGGAAACGACATCAAAGAGTCATAGAGCTTGACCTACGCTCCAGCCAACTAGTGGGCCGCCTATCTCCACACATTGGGAACTTGAGTTTTCTTAGGCTACTAAGCCTGGAAAACAACAGTTTCAGCAATACGATCCCCCAAGAAGTAGGTCGTTTGGTTCGGCTAGAGAAGTTGGTCCTTGGGAACAACTCTTTCCGTGGCGAAGTCCCTGTTAATATTTCTCGTTGTTCGAATCTCATGAACCTTAATTTCGAGGGAAACAATCTTTCTGGCAACCTTCCTCCAGGACTTGGATTGTTATCAAAGTTGCAGGTATTTATTTTTAGAAATAACAATTTAGATGGCAAGATACCACTTTCTTTTGAGAATCTTTCATCTATTGTTAAAATTGTTGGAACAACGAATAACTTGCAAGGGGGTGTTCCCAATATTATTGGGAAATTGAAAAGATTGAACTTCTTTGCCCTCGGCTCAAATCATCTGAGTGGTACAATCCCTCCCTCCCTGTATAATTTATCTTCGCTCATTCGTTTCTCTCTGCCTTATAACCAATTTCATGGTACACTTCCTCCAAACATAGGCCTAACTCTTCCAAATCTTGAATTTCTTGCCGTTCACGGCAATCAACTCAGTGGATTGATTCCACAAACGCTCTCAAATGCTTCAAAAATTACACATATTTATCTATCATCCAACGAATTCACCGGAAAAGTTCCTACATTTGCAAACATGCCTGATCTAAGGGTGCTTTCAGTACAAGAAAATGATCTTGGAAACGATGAGGATGATGATTTGTCCTTTCTCTATACCCTCTCAAACAGCAGCAAGCTGGAATCTCTAGCCATAAACGACAATAATTTTGGAGGGGTGCTGCCTGATATAATTGGCAACTTCTCAACAAAGCTCAAGGAGATGACTTTTGGAAGCAATCTAATACGAGGAAGCATTCCTGACGGCATTGGATATCTCATAAGCTTGGAAGCTCTGGGTTTTGAGGCAAATCAATTGACTGGCAGTGTACCAAATTCTATTGGTAAATTACAAAATTTAGGTGATTTGTTTCTTAATGTAAACAAATTATCAGGGAGCATACCTTCATCTTTAGGGAACATCACCTCATTGATGCAAATTGATTTCGATCAAAATAATTTACAAGGAAGCATCCCGCCAAGTCTTGGAAACTGCCGGAACTTGGTGCTCTTGGCTCTCTCCCAAAATAGTCTGAGTGGTCCCATACCGAAAGAGGTCATTAGCATTTCATCCCTGTCAACCTATCTCGTCCTCTCTGAAAATCAATTGACGGGTTCCTTGCCCTCTGAAGTTGGTGAGTTAGCGAATCTTGGATACATGGACATCTCCAAAAACAGGCTATCAGGGGAAATTCCCGCAAGTCTTGGCAGGTGTACGAGTTTGGAACATTTGTATTTGGATGGAAACTTCTTCCAAGGCCTCATTTCTGAGTCTTTGAGTTCCTTGAGAGCACTTCAAGATCTTAATCTCTCTTACAACAACTTGACTGGCCAAATTCCCAAGTTTTTGGGAGACTTGATGCTGTTGCAGAGTTTGGATCTGTCATTTAATGACCTTGAAGGAGAGGTGCCTGTGCATGGTGTCTTTCAGAATGCAAGTGCTGTTTCAGTTTCAGGGAACAAGAATCTTTGTGGAGGAATACTTGAGTTGAATCTGTCCACATGCACTTCCAAGTCAAAGCCAAAATCTTCTACCAAGCTAATATTGGGAGTCACTATTTCTTTTGGCTTTATCGGATTAATCTTGATGACCTCTTTTTTGTTTTTGTGTCGCTTGAAAAAACCAAAAAATGAGCTCACTTCAAGTTTGTCATGTGAGGCGCCATTCCGAAGGGTAGCCTATGAAGACCTTCGTCAAGCAACTAATGGATTCTCTTTTGACAATTTAATCGGTTCCGGTAGTTCTGGGTCTGTGTATAAAGGAGTTCTCGCATTGGATGGAGCTGTTGTTGCTGTGAAAGTGTTCAACTTGCGACGTAAAGGAGCTGCCAAAAGCTTTATGACAGAATGTGCAACCTTGTTAAGTATGAGGCACCGCAATCTTGTCAAAGTTTTAAGTGCATTTGCTGGAGTCGATTTTCAAGGTAATGATTTCAAAGCGATTGTTTATGAGTTCATGAAAAATGGAAGTCTAGAAGAATGGTTGCATCCAATCCATACATCAGATCATGAAGTGCCAGAGCCAAGAACTTTGAGTCTCACTCAGAGATTAAACATTGCAGTTGATGTTGCTAGTGCTCTCGACTATTTGCACAACGATTGTGAAATGCAGATTGTCCATTGTGATCTTAAGCCCAGTAACGTTCTTCTTGACGGGGATATGACTGCTCATGTCGGGGACTTTGGATTATTAAAGTTCCTTTCTGAAGCATCGAGTCGGTCATCCTTGAGTCAGACAAGCTCCGTTGGATTAAAAGGCACCATCGGCTATGCAGCCCCAGGTACCATAAAAATCTGGAAGGATATACATTCCATTATTTACAACCTGATTAATAATTAACCATGCAAACAAACTGATCATTGCAGAGTACGGGATGGGGAGCAAGGTGTCCACTTATGGGGACGTATACAGCTATGGCACCCTATTGTTGGAGATGATTACAGGAAAAAGACCTACAGATAGCATGTTCAAGGATGGGATAACACTTCACAATTATGTTAAAATGGCATTGCCTGACCGTGTGCTACAGGTTGCGGATCCGACACTTTTGAGAGAAGTTGATCAGGGAGCAAGTTCCGATCAAATCCTGCAGTGTTTGACTTCAATTAGTGAGGTGGGAGTTTTTTGCTCTGAAAGGTTTCCTAGAGAGAGGATGGACATTAGCAATGTTGTAGCTGAATTGAATAGAACGAAGGCCAATTTCCTCCACGGAAGGCATGGACTGCCAGCGTGAAATCATTTTTAGATGGCAAAGTGCCTGTTTGTTCATATACTCTTATACGTGTCGTTAGATCGATGGAAGTGTGCAAGAAGCAATCTAACGTGCAATAATTTTTATTCGTAAATAAAGATGAAGTATTTTTTGTCGGCATTTCCCTTGCTTTGAAAAAAATTACAAGATACATCTTTCTAAATAATGACAAACCAACTAGCGTAGAAGAATACTAAAGTGTAGGAATACAAAAGAGAAAATCCTCAAAGCTTCATTATGTTTAACTTTTTTTTAAAAAAAGAAAAATAACATATCTTCATAAATCTTTTTGACTTAATTTGTTTCTTTTCTTAGCAAGTTTCTTACTTTCTCATATCTTAAATATTAAAAGTTGTTCGAAGATCCTTAAAATAATTTTATTAATGTTTTATTTTTTTTTAAATACAAATTGCTTTGTATTTTCTATTCTTACCTGTGACATGCAGCGGTTATACTACATATATAGCCTCAGTTGGGCTTCAATACAATGACTCTTGCACCATCAAAAATATTCAATCTGGACTTATCTAGTGGGGATATAAATGTAGTATAAAGTTTTTCCTTTTCTTGGGCAGAATGAGATATGTAGTTGAGGTTAATTATTAGAAGCAAGGGCTAAAACTTTCGACTATTCCTTGATTATATACTTGGAAGATAAAAAAAAATTGAATGTCCAAGTTATGAATTTGTGATGAAACGACTCGCAAATTGATTTGAAAGTAAAGTAAGTGGGTAATAATAATAATAATAATAGGGAAGCCTTATATATATTGCTAATATTAAATTTATGTCAACTAATGAGGGATCGAGCTGTATGCTTGATTAAGCTGAAAATTGACATTTTCTATCTGGCTGCTGTCTGGAACGATTGCTTGCAGGTGCACACTATTCAAGGGTTTTGCAATTTCCTTTCCTTCTTCGGTCTACTCTTTATTCATACATGGGCGTTGGTTTCAGGATCATGATTACCTCTCTTCCTTTATCTTTTCATCTTTCCTTTTTCCTTTTTCTTCTCTCATCACCTTCCCATTTGGTATTTTGAATGGAATTAAAACAGCACTAAAACTCGAATTTAGATTTCAAGATATAATTTAAAGAGAAAGGGAGCCTTTTTAAGGGAGAGAATAGACCACCAAAACAAGAACATGGTCAAAATAAGCAACCACTACGAGCAAACTATACATAAATGATTATCACGCCTCAAACCATGGATAAAAGAAAAAAGAAAAAAAAGTGACACACTAAGGGCAGCTATGCATTCCAAGTTACTTGCTGGCAAGTATAAGGAAAACCGACCCTAGATTATTCATCCATAATTTAACTACAGCTCAAACCACCCCACTCCTCCCCCGTCATATCATAGGAGGACGGCCGCCATGGCATTCAGAACACGCATATGTGCATACGGAACAGGAAACTACGTGGCCCCTCTGATCTCTCCCTATTAATAGCCTCGCTGCCAATATTCGCTGGGAACAGGATAGGAAAAAAATGGTAACAAAGAGTATCATTGTCAAGTATTGATTATTTCTTTGAGACCCCATTTATGATACGAAAAGAAACTGGGAATTTTAGGGAATAAAATGTTTTGGTATGTATGGAGAGTTAGCTAGTTACAAGATATGCAGGGCGGCGGTTATAAAGATGGAGAGGATTAGCTGGCTGGTGTTATAACGATAATGGAGGAGGAGGTGTGGGTCTATATATATATAAACGTGAAACATGGTAACGAGGCACAATATAATGTTGCGATCATGGTTTTTTATTTTATTTTATCATGGTTTTTTATTGTATCGGTGGTGATGTAGCTGTCATTATAGTGTGACGACAGCAATTGGTCTGTCATAGATGATGGTTGGATGATATGATATGTTTTTTCATATATAAATACAAGAGATTTATTAATCAACTGTTATATTTTTTAAAAATATCTTAACATAGAAGAGAGAAGAGAAGAGTTAAAAAAAAAAAACAATACTCAGAAGATGTTAAAAGAATCAATACATCATCTCAAATGAAAGTTTTTTGAATTTAAAACTTGTATAGGTTTATAGTTAATTTTTATCAAATAAATAAGAATGATGAGATTTAAATTCGTAATCGTTTGGTCCTCAAGACTCTGATACCATATTAAAAAATCAATTTAACCCAATAACTTAAGTTATTACTAACAAAACTAAACTTATAATTTGATGAACTAAAAAGAAACAACCATTTTGTTTGGGCAAATGATTGGCAATATAATTATTCTCTTTAAGATCATGTTAAAAAAAAAAATGGAGCCTATTACATGTATTGAAAATATAATTGAATTCACTTTGAAAGTGTCAAGGCCGTGTAACATTATTTTCTTTAATTCAAGTAATGACATTTAAGAATTTAACTCTACAACCCATTAATTTGTAGAAACATAGAAGAAATCAACATTCAAAAACATAACTTTATGAATTGATAAGACCTCGAGGTTTCATTAGATTCCATATTACATATGGAAAAAGGAAAAAAACACAAAGAAATTTCTCTTCATTCATGATCGGTATCCAAGTTTGTCATTTGAAGACACATCAGCATTCCACTTAAGTATACCTATAAGAGGAGATAACCAAGAAGAATCACTTCTCATATTTGTTTTATTAGTCTATATAAAAAGATAATTTGATGAACGAAGTAAATTTAACCTAGCATAGCAGAAATTATTATCATTACATTTTATCCAAATAGCAACATGATGAAAAAAGGAATAAATCACATCATCCCAGACTATTTTTTTCTCGTTAAATAGATTATTGTTAGCATTCCAAACAAATCAAACTATACCAGATAAAAACAAACACCATTTTTTTTTTTTGCATAGATACTCATACGAAGTCATTTCATAATAATAATAAAAAATATCTAGAGATTGAGGCAATATCAACTTGTTGTCTCAATCTTACCTAACAAGCTTAAATTATTGGGTTGAGATGATTATTTGATATGGTATTAGAACCTTGATGACCAAGCGGTCACAAGTTCGAATCTCACCATCCCTATTTATTTGATAAAAATTAAGCACAAGGTAATGTGGGTTTGTACAAGTTTCAAGCCCAAAGGACTTTGTGTGTTGGAGAATAATATAAATCATATATTGGAATCTCACTTAACAGCTTAAGCTATTAGATTGAGATGGTTCTTTGAGAATAACTTCCAAACCTTATCACTGTAAAGTAAAATATGAGTTGTAGTTTCAATCTCAATTTAAATCATTACTTTTTATATGTATAGCATCATACAAGTTACTGTGATCATACAATATTGCAAGATTTTTTAAAAATTTTATTTTTTTTATTTGATAATTAAAATAGACATTTATATTATATATATATATATATAAAAGAATAATTTAATTTCTGAAAAAAAGTACTTTTTTAGCCAAAATTCTTTTTTTCTTATTCATGTATTTTTTAACAAAAACATTTTTTTTTAATTAGTAACATGTTTTTTGAATAAAAACTAAAAGGTGTATCTTTAATCAAAACTTCCTTTCCTTATTCAAGTTTTTTTTTTTATTGTTTTGATAAAAATATTTGTCTTATATTAGAAACATTGTTTTTAAATTTAGGCCCCGTTTGTTTGCTGGAAAGTAGTTTCCTTTTAAAAAGTGAATTTCGGGGAAATTATTTTCCGATGTTTGGTAGTGTAATGGAAAATAAGCTGGAAAACACTTTCCAGTGTTTGGTTATGTCATGGAAAATAAGCTGGAAAATAACTTATTAACATTTATTTTTCTCGAGTTTATTAAAATAATAAGAAACAAATCTTACAAATTAAAAAGTTGAATGAGAATGAAATTGAAAAAAAAAATAATTTCATAAATTATCTCAAATAAAATAAACAATAATAAAAATAATAGAGATCAAATCTAAAAAAATAAAAATAAAATAAAAAATGAAGAAATTAAAATAATAATAATTAACATTTCATAAATTATTTCAAATAAAATAAGTAACAATCAAAAGAATGAGAACCAAATCTGATAGATAAAAATTTTCAATAAAAAAATGATAAGAAAAAAAGCAAATAGCAATTATAAAAATAAAAACCAAAGTTAATATAAAAATAAAATTTTAAAAGATGAAATTGAAAATAAATATTAAAAACAAAATATATATAGCGATCAAAAGTTTGAGGATCAAATTTGATATAATCAGCAAATAATGACATTTCTAAATTTTTCACAACTTCCGGAAAGTGTTTTCCCCCAAATTTTTTAGGAAAACACTTTCTTGCAAACAAAGCCAAATTTTCCTTTTACAGGAAAGTGTTTTCCATTGACCAACTTTTCTAATGGCAAACAAACACAAGAAAGTTTGGAAAGTGATTTCCCGGAAACTATTTTCCGAAAAACAAACACAGATAAAGGGAAAACACTTTCCTGAAAACCAAACCATATTTTTTATTGACTAAAATTGACCGGAAAGTGTTTTCCGTTGATCGGAAAGTGTTTTCTGTTGACCAAATTTCCAAATGACAAACAAACACAGGAAAGTTTGGAAAATGGTTTCCTGGAACAAGTTTCCGGGAAACAAACGAGGCCTAAAACATATCATGATTTAAAAAGAAAGTTTTAATTAAAAAGTCATGACTCAAGAATTTTTAAACAGTTGTATAAAAACTTAAAATAAAATTAATTCTAGCACGTACATAATGAAAAATCAATTCTTAATTGTACAAGAATTTTTATGAAAGAATAAAGCTTTTATTTGCTTCTCTTCAAAGAAAGTTTTGTATTCCCAAAATGTATCCTAATTTTTTTACTTGATTCTTTTTTTATATAATGGATTTAACCTCTGATAAAAAAAGATATTCTTGGTTATATTGGAATCAAAAGCATATCACGATTCTGGTGCAATGGCCACTTTATTTACTTTAATCAATAAAGTGTAAAAATCAAAATTAAATTTTATATTTCAAACACAAGTAGAGTACCGGGTTATAAGATTTATTTTTTTTCAAATATGAAAAAACAAAATAAAAAATAGATGGACTATTGTACACTCTTTGCAGAAAATATGACGTCCATGTTACATTACTTTTTTAAACGAAAAAACACTTCCACATTTATATCTAGACCAAAACTCATGGTCATAATAATCTAAGTAGCTGGTCAATAATAAAAATTTGAAATCAAAAGATTGTTTCTCCTGTGATTTCAAGTTTAAGTTCTGTAGTTGTTAATATAATAATCACTGGAAACTTACATGGTCGTTAATTTTAGAATCCATGAAATTAATTAAAATACATATAAACTAGCCTGAATATCTACATTAATTAAAAAAAAAAAACAAATTAAAGAAGAATATAACGAGGAAAATATTGTCATGTATCGGGCTTTGCTTTCCACAATGACAGAGAAATGCTGAAATCAGAGGCTTTAATTTCCACAACGCATGGGAGAAAAAAGATGTCGTTATAAGGAAAAACATTTGGAGCACCATCTAATCAACTTGGAATATTGAAGGACCCTATCGTAGGGCCTTAACTTTCCATCAGATATTTGTATACGAACATAACAACCAAGCCATTTTAACAGTACAGAAAGAAAGCAAAAAAGATAAGATAAGAAAAGAAGAGGAGGAAAGAAAAGAAAAGAAATAAACATTGGCAGACATAATAATGAAAGCAAAAAAGAGAAGAAAGAAAACAAATAAACATTGGCGTACATAATAATTAAAGCAGCAAAGAAAAGAAAAGAAAAGAAATAAACGGTGGCAGACATAATAATGTCTCCAACTGGCCTCTCCATGAGGGAAACGCAAAGGGCACGTAATTCAGTTTTTTTGAAAAACGACACAATTTGAAGGAAGTAATTAGAAAATGATACAATTTTGAAACTTTCAAGGAAATAATATAGTTTCAAAATCAATGTTGTATTGTAACAATGGCTATTCAAAATAACAATTTAAATAAAAATAATGACTTTGAATCATCCAATTCTTTAACAATCACGATTCTAAATTATGATTACATAATAAAATCATGATTCTAAATTGTAATTACGATGTATATATAGATGGTCACCACTTCTTCAAAGAAGAAAACCCTAGAAACGCACTTGAGGGTCTAGCTTAGTAGTCAACTGCAAATTCAATCTTTGCGACTATCCCAAGTTTGATTCTCGTTGTGCACCAGCCTGTCACCCACGCGGTGCCTTACCTGCCTACTGGGCTTGCAGGATGTTCAGTAGGTTCTGGGATTAGTTGTGGTGCGCGTAAGCTGGCCTGGACACCCAAGGTCATAAAAAAAAAAAAAAAAAAAAAAAAAAAAAAAAAACCCTAGAAACCGAGAAACCCCATAAAACCCAACCTCCAATCACCCAAAACTATGTTTAATCCTCCACCAAAAGACCAGAAACATCTTCCTCTTGTCTCCACGAGTCTTTCTGATGTTTTTGCCATAACCGATGAAACAACCAAGTAGACATAAAAAAAATGAAGGCAAAACATTTACATTGTTTCTTAGTTTGATGAGTTTTATTATTGAATTGATAAATTTTATGTTTTGATTTAATTAGGTATTTGTGTGGTGTTTGATAATTAAATAATTTTAGGTTATTAATATTGCAATTATGTGTTTGGATTAGAGAAATTAGGATTTAAATTGATTATTGAGTTACTTGTCATACTTAATTATATTGTTTGATAAATTTTGTTTTAATTGATGTTATTAGATAGGTTTTTAATCAATTGATGTTATTAATAAGGTTATGGTCAAAATCATAGCGTTTAGAGTTTACTATGAACTTTTGTAAAAATTATCGTAGTTGAAGATTTTGTTCAATTAAGATCATTTACTTTTTGATTGATGCAATTAATTATTTTTCATTGCTGTTATTATTGCCAAAGTAATAGCAATTATGGTTTGCATTGAATTGTGCGATAATTTTTTTTTTATGAAATGAGTATTTTTATTTTAAAAAATATATCTTCAAACTTCTTTATGTTGTGTCATTATGGTGGTGTTATTGTCCCTTATGTTAATAATAGTATTACTAACATTGTTATTTGCGTTGATATTTAATTTTTTATATTGAGAAATGTTAAGAAATTATTGCATAGGTTGATGTTGGTAAATAATGAGAAATAATTACATTATTGATATAAAAAATTTATGTTGTTGGTAAATGATGAGAAATAACTACATGGGTTGATGTTGGTAAATGATGGAAAATAATTGCATTGTTGATATTTCAATAGGTTGTGTAGAATCCTTATTCAGAATATGATATAAAAGATGCTCTTGTTATATTCACATTGACTATGAACATCAATTGTCCCCTCTTATTTTTTTAGCTTGTTGAGATACATTTTCTGGACCGTTTAATGCAATAATTTGGCTTTAAGCAATACATCCCATTTGACATAGATACGAGTGATCAGTTGCATTTTATTAGTCGTTTGGGTAAGCACACTGATTGTAATTGGATAATCTACCATCTCTAGTACATATCGATATGGGATATATGAAGATATTTTATTTTTAGAAAGATGCATCTTTTAATTTCTTAGGAGGAATACATGGGTTGACACCTAAGTAACATGCTAAATCATTACACCAAACCCGATGCAAGTTCCTCCATGCGAGGAGATGGAGAATGAGCCACATGCATGTTGGATTCAAAATGCTATAAGTATTTATTACTTTTTATAAGCTTAGACAAAACCGTTGCATTTTATTTATGGATTAATAATTTATATTTGCATTATATTAGGGTTGAAAGTTGTTACATGATGATCTACATTCTATGGGTGATCTTCAAATATTTCACTGGTGTAAAAGTTGTATTTTGGTCGATATAAAAATCACCAATGAATTTATCTAAGGAAATGTGTTGTCAACAATTATCTCATCAAGGATTTAAAATCCTTTAGTAATTTAGTCGATGACTTCAATGTTAATGGATAGAGCGATATAATATTCATGTTAGGGATATAAATAGGCGCCAACCATTTTTCAGTTAGCCTATTTGTTGGTAAATATTACCTGATGAAGCACCGAAGAACTGATCGTCGGTAATATATCATGTATTATTGATAGATTGACCAAAAACATCACCGACAAACATGTTCTATCTATGAATTCATTGAACTATATCAAAATGGTTTACAACTCTATATAACTCTTAGAGGAAAATGGGCTTGTTGTATCAATGACACCACCAACAAAAAATTTATGTTAGTCAATGATTCCATCATTATTTAGTAATTTTTAAAAAAATTCATGCTTATTTGGAATAAACAATTTGACATTAAACAACTAATTTAAATTGAACACTTTTTTTATTATTAATTTAGCTATAAAAATCAATTACAAATGTTTATATACATTAAAAAAAATTTGGAGTTGCAGGTGGAGGTGTAGGTGGGGTGGAGAGGGAGGAAAATATGGTCTTTAAAAGGCAGGATAATGACCAGAAAAGTATGTCATCTTCTCTTCTCAATGCTTTCTACTTTGTTCTTCATACTTTGCCTCTATTTTGACCCTCAAATCAATCAATGCAGCAACAACATGTTCTTCAAGCAACTCCTAAACAGCTAGTGATAACTACCTCGGGCTGAATTATAAGGTGTTTATAATTAAAACGCTACAACTCGGCCTTATATATTGATTTGTAGATATAAAGATATTATAAATTTAATTTCTATTGAGTCCATCAGTTTCTCTAGCCTTCAACCACAACTTTGGTTTGATATGCATGCCAATGTTATATTGTTCCAACAACAAAAAAAAATATTGACAAAAAAACACGAGTCCAAAAGTATACAGAAGGTCTCGAATTTTACCTACAATAAACATCTTAGCTTAATTGTCCATGACCTGTTGCATTTTTTTTTTTTGTTTATCCTCTCTCCACGTATGTGTTTTCATATATAATTTTATTGGAGTTGGCTGACGCCCAAGTTATTTAGCCTACAAAATAAATCATTAGTTAAACAATGTCATTAGTTAAACATAATTTCATTGTGTTTCCATTTTCTATCTTGGAAAAAATTTAGGAATGAATGATAGTTTTAAACTAGTAAGACCACAACCTGTCTTGATCATAAATCAGTGATTGCTTTCTGAAAAAGAGTCCTGACGTTTACATTGATATTCTCAAAAGGATCTGCTAATGTTATAAATCCATCCAGGACTGGGATGCGAGTCCATTCACACTGGGCAGGCACAAAACATTCAAGAACTTTTAACTAAAACTGAAATGAATATTTGCAGCAGTTTAACAAATAACTAGATCAGTACTCATCGCTACATCATTTCCTAAAACGAAGCTGCTGTTCATGCCAAGAGGCTTATGCTAAACGGATGGAACTAGATCAGGAGCTTTATCTCATATGCTACATGGATGGAACTAGTCAGCTACTTTATCTCCCTAGATGAAATAGTTCTTATCTGACAGCCAAATATCATTGGCAAATATGAGTGACCTAGCTATAGAAGTGAATAGCCTCGCCTAGAAAGAAAGAACTCATAATCAGGATGTCTGTTTATGGATGTCTGATCTCCCTTGTTTACTACAGCTCTGGCCATAAGAGATGCCGTCTCTGCAAGTGTTCTCAGCCGCTCCTTCATGATCACAGAAGGGTCTAAGCTTGGAGTTCCTGTTGTCTGGTTTACACTGTGCCGTGGCTGGAACCAGCATTCACCCTGGTCATGTAACACAGTTCAAGGGTACAAATGGAATATGAGTACAAGAACAGCCACGACTCAAAATTGAAAAGCAAAGTTAAATGGCAGTTTCGAAATAGCTTTTCTATTATTTAAGATTATTGCAATCGATACTGAGTAGTTTTAATGAATCAAAAACAACACAAGAAGGGCATTTTCGAAGTGCCGAAATATTCAAATCTTTCTGATATTTTGTTGCCTATAACATGGTTATTCAAAATCAGATAATAGTTGGATAAATATAGACAGCACCATGGAGATCTTTAGTTGGAAAGGTAAGAAATTTTACATGCATTTTCCACATAGAGAGACATCAAACATAGTAATGTCTAAGAAGCCTATCACTAGACCATCATAAATGAGAGGACTGAACATAAATGAGAGGAATGAACATGCAAGGAGATTCCATCTCATCAGCAGCCATTATAAATGAATCAAGACCCTCATCAGTCAGTGAGTTGCTTCTACGTCAGTGAAACATCAATCATAATTAAAGAACAAATTCTTTAAGGTTTATCATATTTAGGTAGACAACATAACAAGCATAACATCTGAAAGTTTACTCAGAGAACAAATAGGGCTCCAACTCAATAAATAACAAGCTTGTCTAGGTAATAAAATATTAATTAAATTTAACGTTGATAAATTAGTCATTTTAACATTGGTGGACTATGAAGTTGCATGTGGAGAAATAGACTAGATCCGCCAAACATCTCAACATATACACTTCCGCGATCAAATCACTGAAATTTACTTGCATTATAACACTATCACTATAATGCAATGAAGTCTGTACAAGAATAGTATTTATAAACTACCTGAGCATTGTAACTCTGAAGGCCCACAACTGGAGAAACTACGCATACATTTTTACTCGGGGAATCAAATTTTGCACTTCTATGAACCAAGTGGCCAAGTGAATGGTAAGTCAAAAATGCAGTTCGAAAGTTGCCATCTGGTATCCTATAGATAGGATACCATGCCACTGAATACCTGAAACAGATCCAATGACGAGTCTATCAGATTTCTCTTGGCATAATTCAGTTATATAACAAGCTTCAATCCTAATTAGTGCTCTGAAAGACATTCAAGCTAGTTTTTTCAACCAACCAGGATCTGGGGTGCAAGTCATGTAGATTCAGAGAGGCCAAATTAGTGGGGTCCCCATACATTTTGCAACGTGAAGATGTGTTACTTCTAACAAGCTCTTGTATCCTGTAATTAGCAGAATCAGTAATGAGATCCATCAGAAAAACTGCAGTTACACATTTAATACAACTTCCAATGGGAGGTAAAAAGAGCCCTTACTTCTCATATAATGGTTGTCTTTGCTGAGGTTGTTCTGGTTCAAAGTATTCAAAGAGTAGCTCTGCATCATCAGACCATGCGATATCAACTGATTGAGCTGCAGCTGTGGTACGAGGCTTAGGAATCAGTACAGAAAATATTGGAAGGCGGCCAACTTTAGAATCCTCCGATGATTCACTAGCCTCATGTGTACCAAAAATCCCATGATCAGGAGCCTTGTTTATGGGTTGGCTTGTATGGTTTTTGAATAGTTGAACTGCTGATAAGAAGGGAACAAAATAGCCATGAAACGAAACACAATCCAAACCCAAGCTCTTAGAATTCTCAAAATCTTCTGCCCTTACTTCTAAACCATAATTCCCATGCTCTTCATACCACTTCCAGAGGCATCCCAATGGGATATATGGTATCTCATGTCTGCATAGTTGTGCACCAACAAGCTGGTCACACGGACAAGTTTGGCAGCATGATAAACCTGGCAGTTGGCTAATAACTGGAGAAGAAAAATGAAGAAATCTTTCAAACTCTGCAACTGGACTGCCAGTGGACATCTGAATAGCTTCACATTCCATCTGTACCCTACATGCATCCTTCACTGCTTGTATTATCTTTATTGAATTATCTTCAAAAGCTGAAAATTGTTGATCAGAGGATTCACTAGTTGAACTGTCAGCTTCAACATGCTTCTTGTTGAGCTCAAACATCCAACCAGTAGAATTATTCAACTTTTTACTGTGGTCGTCTTCCTTGGGAGAACAACTTGCATTTCCAGAACCTTGGCATGTGCCCAAAAAGGGTAAAGAAACTAGGTCTTGAGAATCAAAACTGGCATTTTCTTCAACATTTCTCAAAGTGAAATCTTCATGAGCTGGTCTATCAGAAGGATCTGGTAATGAATTACCAAATCTAGTAGAGGTGGCCAATTCAGAATCTCTTACCCCAATGGGTATCCATTTCTGCATAACTGACCCTGAACTATGGTTTTGCTTACAGTGCTCAGCAAGTGTAATTTCTTTTTCCATTTGGGGACCTTTATTAAAAAAAAGATGAGGAAGGCAAACTGGAGGTGGCACCTTGAGCGCATTTTGGTCCAACAAATTGCTCAGCTTTGCTGGTGAGTTACCTTGATTTTCTGTATGGTGGTGTCTTGGGCTGGAAACAGTATCATAAGTACTTTGAAGTGGCTGTAACGATTCTGGGAAAACTTGCAAGCTGTTAACTGATTCTGAATTCGCACATTCAACTCTGCTGGGCTGGAACCCAACCATCAAACAAGTATTCACAGAATGAGTTCTTGAAATAGATTTCCCTCCTTTTTGATCATCCACTTGAGCTGTGAGACCAAATGTTTCATTCTGTCGCATGCCAGTCTTTGCCCGAGTATTAAAGCTGGCCTTGTTGGAACTGCAGCCCCTACCATGACAGCTGTAATCTAATTTGGAACCTAGACTATTTTTTCTTTTCAACTTCTTAGAAACCTTGTCTTTCAGCAGTTTTTTATTCTCAGTTCTTGATAATGTATTTACCTCAGCAACAATACAGTTCCTTTTAAGTGAAGGAGTTTCTTTCAAACTCATGTCCGACTGGAAGCTTACAGGAGATATCTTAATTTCAGTATCCACATCATTCCTCTGAACCTTTTTCCAGACAGAATGGTTGATTTCCTTCCCTGCCCGGACATGCAAATTTCCAAAACCTCCATATTTGTGAGCACCAGCACTCCTGGGTAATGCTTTTATTTGCTTGCCTTTCTTGCCTGATGTAAGTAATTGAGCGTCACTGCTGCTAAAATTCTGACTGCCATGCTTTGAGCCCTCAGTGTGGTGGTAGGTATCTACAACACCATTAAATGAATTTTTATAAGATAAAGACCCCTTTCTGGAATTGCAACCTGGAGCTTCTAAAACGCTACCTCTGCTGCTAGCTTCAAGAAATGGTTTTGAACGATAACTATCATTAGGGTCATCATCACTGTTTGAACCAATAGATACATAGTCCAACACTAGGGAGGAATCATTTGCATATGAGAAGTCTTTGGATTGCATATCATCACAACAGCTGATCTGACTGGAGCCCTTTCCTTTTGTCTGTATAATGATTTCAGAATTAATCATTTGACACTCCCCAGGAAAATTATGAGCTATACAAGGTATAATGTCTTCCACTGTAGCAACTTCATCAATGTTGGATGAGCAGATCATAGATGTTTCAGAATTGCTAAATCTAGGATCTCCTTCAAAATCAATCTGGTTACTGCTACCATCTGCTGATGAAACGTCCAGTGCTTCAAAAGTTTCCACAGCAACCACTTCACCAATGTTGGATGTGCATATCACCTGTGCTTCAGAATTGCTGAATCTAATGTCACCTTCAAAGACAATCTGGTTACTGCTACCATCTGGCAATGAAACTTCTGGTGAAGTTGCAGAATATATTAGTTCATCTCCATGATCATTATAGCTACCAGCTTCAGAAGTTGAACTTTCATGAGCATACTCGGACAAAACTTCTGGTTCAGCTGATCCAGTATCACTTGAAACTCTCTTGTTCAGTTTTCCCCTCCTGGTTTTTTGTCGAGATTTTTTATTTGCAGACTTGTCTACATTAGAACTATTAGCTTCAAGTGAACTAACAGCATTACATTCTTTTGGGGTCGAAACATAGAAATCAGGGCAAGTGACAGAACTCTGGCATGAAGAATAGTCAGGGAATACATTTGATCTTGTCTCTTTATTGGGAACCTTATTTTGAGACTGATGACATGCACCAGTTTCAAGAAAATTTCTGGTGCATGACTTAGTGGCATAAGGTGGATCAGGTTGAAGCCCTCTCATTGCCTTTGGTTGATCGGCCCTGAATTCATTTCTAGGTGGCATCGAAACCAGTTGCAAACCATCCATATTCACCTGAATTACAGATCCAAACCAATTGTGTTGATCATAATGTCTCACTAGCAGTGCAACAATCCTCCACTATTCATCTGATTTGAGTGTAAGCAATGTCAAGATTGCACCTACAGTAAATAAATAGACATAAACCAGAGTCAAATTATAATTGCACTAGAAGCCTATGCCAAATTAGAACAAGATAGAAAACCCAAGACCCAAGTGATACAAGCAATCAAAGAAAAATGAGCAATTTGATCCGACAAAACCTTCCACGATTAATGTAAATTAACCATTTAAGGGAAAAAAGAATTGTCAGAACTGGCAACAAATTTTCTAGTTATTATTTATATATCCTAGGAATCTAACTCGAAATCTAGGCTAAGGAGTCAGAATTGAGGTATGTCTACCTTTAAGCTACTCGCAGACTTGAAGAACCTATTGCCCTCTTGATGGAAAGGAAGTTGGCACCACTTGTCCGCAAGACTGTTTTTGTCTCTTTGTTTTACCTGAGTTATCAGAAATCTAAAATGAGCAATAGGCATAGGGAAAGTTATTGGCTCTAGGAACAAATTATATGGCACCATACTGGCAGAGAGCATCTCTTTAACAAATAAAAGCAACAGTATAACTCAATTGATGTATCAAAACAGCAAGCATCATAAACTCTAACCACAATGTCCAAATAATGAGTTGTAAAATAGCCATCAGTGGTATATGGTGAGGTACAAAGAAGAAAAACCAGAAGTGAGTAACAAATGAGCTGTTATAAACAAATCAAAAAAAATTGAATATAGTAGTTAATCAGTTTTACCATGCAATTGTCAGACAAGCAACATGCATGTAACAACCAAAACCATTACCTTTGATGAGTGCTCCTCCAATCAACAGAAGACACTTTACAGATCTGAAAGTAGCCACGCATAAAAAGAAAGACATAAAATTTATGAAAGTTCTAAGAGAAAGAAGCATATGTTAAATGCAAATGGTGAAATGACAATACATGTCCTGGGGGAAGTAGTTCTGATTATTTTCTTCTGTAAATGGCCTCGATGAGTAAACCTCTCCTCTGACTGCAACCTCTGATTGCTACTGTGGGTTCTTTGAAGCTCAGAATCTTTTGATGTGCCTGTCCAAGTTATAGAATAAAAGAGGGATCAATTCCTCAATAAGCATGAAATAAGTATCTCAATACAGTTTCAACAACAGAAAAGGCACACAGGTCAAATTATTACTTAAAAGTCTACATGAGAGGCCTTGCAGCATTTTCTAACTCAGAACCATGCAAAAAAAGGGAACTATGCAGCATTATCCTGATTGAAATCCCCTCAGAGGTTCCTTATTAATTATGTAACTCAATTCAGATTTACTAACTCTCAACCATGCTTTGAGAATGCAATAACTAGAAGATTGCACGATATCCAAGAATGCATTAACTAGGAGCAGAATCTAATGATTGTAACTTGCCAACAAATATCCAAGGGTAAAAGTTCACCTAGCAAACATGCCAAAAATTATCACCGCAAAACCTAAAATTAAGAAGTTAATCAATTACATATGACAAACAAAAAGAAAAGAAACGATTCAATGATATACGACAAGTAGGGACTGCACGAGCTAATTTGGTTGTATAAAACAAATAGTATGTTCATGACAATAAACAAGATATTGTATACATATCAAGTTAATCAATTGCAAACACCAACATAAGAAAATTTCTCCACAGAAACAGCAACCAAATAACTCATTGTACTAGAAAGCAGTCAATTCTTAGAAACAACAGAAATACGACAATATTAATGATCAAACACAACATTAAGCTTATCCAAAACTATTTAAAACTGTGCCCATACAATGATTTCTTCGCATTGATAACAAAAGAAAGAGCCCCTTGTGACGAAATCAACATAAGATACACCATTTATATCGTCCAACTCCATTTGTCTCAATCTAGCTCCATAAAGGAAAATACAAGAGAATCCCGAAAAAAAATAAAGAGCTTGTATGTGTTTATTGAGTTCCAATCCAAACATATTGAAAATTAATTATGAGACCAAAAAACCTCACAAACAAGACAATAATTCTTTTAACTACCAAACCTAATTTTTCTTGTCTTAAAACCAACAACATAAGATATACCGTTTATATTGTCCAAATCCATTCATTTCAATCTACCTTAAACAATAAATTTTTATTGAGTTCCAATCCAAACAAGTTAAAAATTAATTATGAGACCAAAAGACCTCACAAACTATTCAATAATTCTGTTAACTGCCAAACCTCATTTTTCTTGTCTTAAAACAAAAATTACATATGATCATCTTACACAAAACAAAAAAAAGAACAGGAACATCAAAACCACCTAGAAGAACAAAGAAACCTTTGAATAACAAGAAGGAATTGAAAAGATAGTAAAGAAGATTAAAACTCACCAGAAAAAAAAAAAGGTTTTGAAACCCAATTCAATCAAAACAAAGCCAATGAGCAAATTTAAAGAAACCCCACCAAGAAAGAAGTAAAAAAAAAAAAAAAAACAGAGAGAGTATCTGAGAATTGAAGGCTTGATACCAAATTTGACTAAAAGAGTCCCCAAAAAAATCTGTCTAAAAGTGAAAAAGAAACAAAAGGATGTTCTCCAAATATAGCAGTGAGATATAAAAAACAATGAAGATGAAGTAAGCAAGCAACCACCACAATCCAGGCCATACCAGCTATACTTGTCGAGGAAATTTACCATTTTTAGACCTTCATGTCTAAAAACAAAGCAGACCCACTAATCCATGCTCTAATGAATTAATATCTTTCCACATATTGATTATTACATGCATTCATTAATCTCTAAAAAAATCCAATCTAAAAAAAGGAATTAAAGACGGAAAACAAACCAGACAAAGTTGCTTGCTGCTACTGCTGCCACTTCTCTCTCTTCTCTCTTGCTTTCAACGGCTCTTTTTTCTTTTGTTGTTTGCTTCCTTGAATTTAAAATTGCCTGTGAAAAAAAAAATGAGAGGAGCATAAAAAAAGGCAAGAATGCTTTTCGTACCTGGAATTTGTAAAGATTATTATACCATTTTTTATTTAAAAAACTAAAATGGGTTATGGATACACTTATTCATAACACGTGGATTGGGATGTAGTGATAAATTTACCAACATCAATGACGTGGCTGTTCGGATAATATATTTTTGCAAATTTCATTAATTATTATTAGAATGACCGCAACAAATTGTTATTTTTATATTTTTAAAATATAGTAAAATTATTAAATTGCAAAAATTATTTTATGTTGTTGTCTACTTTTATAATATTATTAAATCAAATCTAGTTAATTAAATTCAGTAGTTGATTCAAGTCTTAATTTTTTTTTTTAGAATATTATCATGATCTAAATATTTTTTATGTTAAAAAAATTAGATCGGTTCACGATAAAATGCTAGACACCAATCTAGTTATATTATAAACAATGTTGAGATAATTCATAACAAAAAAAATTATAACATATTGATTTTAAAATATATTTAAATCATAAATTTTATGATGATTAAGAAGTAATTGATAATATTATATTAATTCATATCTTAGATCCATTTAAAATAAATAAATTAGTCGCCATATATTAAAGTTATTTCCCTCCTCTTCTTCATATGATACTTCTAAAATGATATGATTGCTATCTCTATGTTTTTATTTTATTTTGATATTTAAAATATTAAATGCTAAGATTGAATTTTTTTATGTCATGTTTCATTATCATAACTTCACAACTTTAAATAATCTCAAAATAAGTTATTTCAATCTTGCAAACAATATATAATAAACAATCATTTTCAAACTCAAATGAAAATATAAGAATCTTAATCCTAATAACATGATTCAAATGATTTAAGATTAGAATACTTTTATACAAATTAATATGATATTGTATAATTATATAAATGGAGAAATCCTTTTAAGAATTGGAGTATCTATGCTCAACTCTATTCTTCTAAAACCTATTTATAATATTAAAATATTATATGGTGGTCATCAACATAACTTATGCTGAGTTATTGAAAGAAAAGTTTAACTTATCATTGCGGTTGTATTTTAAAGTATTTTTCATATTAAAATGTATTAAAATAATATTTTTTTTATTTTTAAAATTAACACATCTAAACAATCCAAAACATGCAAAAGAAATTAAATTTTGATGGAACACGGTTTGCACCGCGTTCCCACACACTCTCCCCTTATCTTTTCTCCATTTTGTGAATTCATGGCACAAATGGAAATCATAATTTATAATATTGAAATATTATATGATTGCTTCTTCTTCTTCTTTTAAAAAATAAGTGGTGCTTGCATGCTTTCTAAATTCCAAGTGACAACATTATTTATTTCAAATAATTAATTTGTGCTTGGAGTGCAAGTGTGGGGTATCTGTCTTAGAATCTGTGGTCTAAACTTTTTTGTTCTTCCTCTTTGAAAATTTATCTGACCATTCAAATAAGAATTTTCTAAAACTATATGCATTTCTGTATCTTTTGATCTTTACGATGAAAAAGGAAAAGGTCTCCTCCCTCCTCAAGTGTTTTGAGTTTTATCTGTCTTAGAAATTTATCTTGTAAATAATTAAAAATATAAAAAAATTGAAGAGAAAACTTAGTTCCAAATGAATATTAGAATTATTAGAAAAAAATAAAGTTCAGGGACCGAATTTTTCGTGTATTAAAAAGGATCCAGATCATTTTCAAATTTCAAACTCAATTTATCTCCATATATATATATATATATTGCATAGAGAGATTGCCTAGAAAATTTAGGGCCACGACTAATGTACACGAGATAAGATTTCCTTGCAAAATTTAGAACCATGACAAATGGACACGAGACCAGGGACCGAATTTGTTTCTCTGGAGATAAGGTTGCTCAGACACTGAAGCGAAGAGCATTCTCCTGCACAAATTTGGACACCGAATTTATCACCATGAACTGCAGCATTCCATTTCGCTCTTCACCACTCCTTCCCTTACTTTCAAGCTCCATACAGAAACCTCAATGGAAGGCACAGAGACTACTTTGGTCTTCTAGCAAAGAGCCTGCTAGAATTGCTAAGCATAACCAAAAAATGACAGCAAGAACAAGGGCCATTGCTGAATCCCTCATTCTTGGAGTCGCTTCTGAACCTAGACCTCGCGATGTATCAGTTCTCCTACAAACAGGGTTAGTTATATATGCGCACACATTGCAAGATTGATTCAAGAAATTAAGTGTATGTTTTATATGGTACCCTCACTCCTGTTAATTATCTTGTACGTACGTATGACAGTGCTGTGCTTCTGCTAGCGTATGGGATAGCCAATTTCATCTTTCCAGCTTTCATCTCCGATTACTATGAATTTGACAAGGTGAGTGAAGAAGACATAAAGCCTAATGAAGCGTCTGATCCCTCGGACGACGCGGCTGATCCCTCGGACGACGCGGCTGATCCCTCGGACGACGAGGCTGATCCCTAGGATGATGACTGAAGCACAGCCGCAGCAAGTATAAGCAAAACCCAGAGAACTCAAAGATCATTGTGTTTCCATCATATATTACTGGGGTACAGGCGTGGGCAATCTAGCTTCGGCTATGTTCCAATTTCCCATTATCTTTGCTCAGTTTTGACACACAAAAAAAAAAATCATGCCAACATTTGTTTTGTATACCCCCAAACTATTTCTTCTGACAGAGTTCAATCCCTAACAAGAAAAAATTTCAATTGAGTTTGTATCTAATTAGCAGTAGTTACCCAATCACTCATCCTCAATGTAAATTTTGGGGACAAGTATGGGACTGAATGGAAAAGAGTATTTTGTTTGCGGACTTAATTGATAAATGATTACTAGTTGGGGAGCATATTTGTTCTTCTGTCTATTTGTTCTATTATGCATTTCTGGGCAACTCTTTCCTTTTAATTTTTTTTTAAATGCATTTTCTACAAATAGAACGAAACAAGAAATGGAGAGCTTTTTTTATGCTATTAAAACACAAAATGCGCTATTTACATGATACGTTGTTTAGAAGAAGAAAAAATAGGCAATTGAATTAAAATTTATTATCTATATTATTTTTATTATCTTCATTTTATTTTTTCAAAGGTTTATAAAAAAGTTAGATATATGGGTATTTTAGAAAATAAATTTTAATATTAAATTTTTTAATCTTTAAAATTATAAATTAAAAAGGTTTACCTCTTATTTAATTTTGTATAGAATTTCTTTTATTTTTTTTACTATTTGAAATTCAATTCAAGTCCCTCAAAATAATTTTATAAATATGAGGGTTTTCAAATATGCTATGAAAGATTTGATCGGGACTACAAATAGATCAAAAGCTTGATCATGGAACTCAATATTGTCAAAAGAATGGCTTCCTTACAAATTGAACAAAACACATTTGAGTTTGAAAGGTTCAAAAAGGAAAATTCTTATATTAGCATGCATGATCTAATTTAAAAATATTTTATTTTTTTTTAAATTAATATTTTTTTGATGTTTTTAGATTATTTTGATATACTGATATCAAAAATATTTTTTTTAAAATAAAAAAAATATTATTTTGATAAATTTCTGAATGAAAAATACTTTAAAATATAATCGCAATGATACTTTCAAATACGTTTTAAAAAAAACAATATTTGATGAATATGAATAAGAAAAACTAGTATTTTTATTGTCAAAATGCATGATATGCTAATTCTATGTATTGTAAGATCTGGAGGTCTCAGAGTACAATTGATATTATATTTGTTGGGATTAGTTATCCTTTCATCACCATAAGAAATCAAACATCCTTAAATTTAAAACCATTACATGTTAGGATCTTTCATTAATGTTTTCCAGACACAACACAACACTTAAGATCTAACATGGTTCAGCGATTTGTCGACATCAATGAAATTGTTGTTTATAATTAACCAAAAGTGAAAACACACATTGTAATGAGGAGGAGAAAAACCTCTCTATTCAACTCAAACTCCTCTCACACTCACAGCACTCTTACTCTTTTTGGTGTCTATCGGCTCTCATAACCCCCTCTATTTATAGCTGAAATGGAAGAGCAAACCTCCCTATTAATTCAGTCAATAATGGCAGGCAGCCACTTCTTGCCACCATTTTCAGCATTCAGGTCACCTAATTTGCTGTCATTTTGACCTTCTCCATGCAGCCATATATTGGACGTGGCTAGCTGCTGCCATTTGTGTCCACACATAACACCACTTGCAAATTTGTGATAGCTGTTGAAAACAATTAT
This sequence comes from Populus alba, assembly GCF_005239225.2. NCBI lineage: Eukaryota > Viridiplantae > Streptophyta > Magnoliopsida > Malpighiales > Salicaceae > Populus > Populus alba. The sequence continues at coordinate 6,009,427 of NC_133287.1, forward strand.
GAATTCAAATGCAAGACATTAAGATGATCAGTGTGGCAAATGAGTGAAAAGACAGGACCTAGGAAGCCTCGAAATATTAAGGAAGCGTTTGTTGCATAAAATATTTGATAGAGATGCTAAACTTGAGGATCTCCAAGATATGGAAAGGCTGATATTCCTATCACAATAATACACCCGTACGGTGTTGAACTCCAGCTCTTCCACTATCATTCTCACACTTTCAAATTAACAAAATACTAGAATAGCTCCTTATTTTACTGTAGCTTCTCCTACAATTTACTGTGGATTCGTCCAATGTATTTACTAAATTGTCCTTGGAAGAGAAAGACACGAAGGCTAGCTTTACTGGTATTTTTGGATTTTTACATGGGATATAATTGGTATTGTAGAATTGGTGAGGTGTTTGAATATCTTTTGCTTTGGGAGAAGGGCTTTTTTGTTTTTTTATTTTTATTTTTTAGCATTGTGAAATTACCAAAATAACCTTGGATTTTAAAACACATGCTTTTCTCTTTAGGGGTATAGTGTTTTTTGGACTCAAATGTTTTTGTAAATTTTGTATGGGGTCAGGGGTGTTTTGATATTTATGAAAAAAATGAAAAAAAAAAAAAAAAAAGAGTTATTGGTGCATGATAAAAATGTGTCAGCGTGTGGAGGTTGTCCACACCATTTGAGCACCATGTTACACCTCCTCCGGTGTTCAAAAATACTAAATCGTTGTCTTAGGAGAAGTGTTGCAAGGTGGCGCTTCGTCCTAATCAACACATGTTGTCGTAAGGGTCACCATTAGGCATTGGCAATATTTCTTCTTCTCCACCCTCTTTTCTATCTCCTCCACTCACCCAAAGTTCAAAAATGTCCTAACTTTTTGTATTATTTCAACTGTGGTTCTTATAGTTTTTATTGTTCTATATTTGCTTCAATTGTATATTTTTTTTTAATTATGGTTTTTAAACCCGGCCCGGAAGTCAATACTAGACAAGTTCTAGGTCATAGGCGGGGTGGGCTGGTCAAGGTTACCCGGGCAACTAATTTTTTTATTTTACAAATATGTAAAATGACATTATTTTGGTCAAAATTTTACAAAAAAAAAAAATTCAATGAGTTTTATAACAGGTTTTAAAACAATTAAAAAGAATTTAACGAAGAAATTAGGTCCTTATTCTTTTGATCATGGTTTTTAGACTCGGCAGAGAGGTTGACCCCAAGCAGCTCCTAAGTCACAGGTCGAGTAAGTTGACTAAAGTTATTACGATCGACTGATTTTTTTATTATGCAAGAATGTCAGAATTATAGTTTTTTATAAAGACTTAGCAAATAAAATCAACGAGTTTTAAAAAAATGTAACAAAAACATTTAGTCCTCATTCCTTTGATCGTGGTTTTTAATTATTATTATTTTTTTTTTATTTCATCACTTGACATTTAGTTTATTGAGGATTTTGCTTCATGATTTTTGTAGGTTTGTCTTCTATAATGTGGTATTAGCCTCATAACCGGGGTCACAAGTTTAGAAGGTTAGGTTTAGTTGACTTCTATTTTTTTAGTGTATTTTTTAAAATTTTATTTTTCAATATTTGGTTGGTTACGAATTAGCCTTTGTTATTTTTTATATTTTTTTTAAGGTTATCCTGATTTCATGTCCCGAGTTATGGACTTGATGGGTTGCTCGGATCTTTTTCTATTGTCACCTTTTTTTATATATTCTTATATATTCTGGATGTCAATTTTTTATTAATTCAATTTATTTGTTGTCATTACCTTTTTTTAAGTATTATTAGATTAGCTAAGATTATTAAAACCCGGTACAATAATGAGTTTTACCTTTAGGTAAAATAATAATAATATCCACATGAAGGCCTGCAATCATTATAAAAAATAAAAAAGAGATAAAACCCTAAAGACATATCATATCTCCAATAGCAACTTTACTGAAAAGAGATAATCACCAAATTCTCTGATTTTTTTTTAAATCCCAAGTTTTGTATGGAGGTTTTTTTTTTTTTTTTAGAAAAAAATAGTCTGGCATGCAACATAAGACGGGTCTCTATTTAGTGAGTGCCAAAAGCTGCAACAAACCCCATTAAAAGAGTGGAAGAGAGAGAGAGAGAGAGAGAGAGAGAAGAAACTCTCAATAAAAGGGATGGAACACAACACATGTACAACTTGCAAAAAAAAATTAAAAGGTAGGGTTAAAGTAAAATTAATTATAAAAGGAAGAGAAAAAAAGAAGTAGATGAGCAATACCATTGCCGGGATCCAAGATACAACATATGTTGATACTCATACATCAACTTCATCAGCATTCTTCACTTCAGATAAAAAATAAAAATAAAAAAATGGATAGTCATGATCGTCACTGGATTTAGCAAAGAAGTTGGCATGAAGCCAAGAAATCCGGTTTTTGCTAAACCACAGTTTGGACCGAATCGTAACGAGCTTGAAATCAGCACCCTAAGAAGTTAAGTTCATGGATTAATTTCTTTTCACAAGAGAAAAAACATTCCACATCTATAAAATATCTGGGCAAGATAGATTATCAAATGGCAAAGAAAAAACCAAGCCGTGTGGTTTTGTTCAATCCTTTGATTTTTGAAGAGTAAAATACTGATTTTATCATGTGCAATTTGCCCCGTACAATAATGAGTTTTACCTTTAGGTAAAATAATAATAATATCCACATGAAGGCCTTGAATCATAATAAAAAATAAAAAGATAAAACCCTAAAGACATATTATATCTCCAATAGCAACTTTATTGAAAAGAGACAAATTCATGAACATGAAGAAAAAGCTGCCTGCATTATCCAACTTCTTATGGTTTTTTAAATGGTGTTTTGATGATAAGAAACTGTATAGCCTACGATAGCAATTAAATAATTGCAAGGATGATCTTTAGCAATTAAATATTGCAATGAAAAAAGAAAAAAGACAAAAAGAGAGGCATGGATAACAGTGTTGGGATCCACGGGGGCAACTTGCAGTGACATTGCAATTAATTAGCATCGTTTAATTTTTATCTTTATTATTTTAAATTATGAATATTCAAGTTCATGTATATCTTAATTATTTTTTTTAAAATTTTAAAATTAATAATTATGTAAATTTTTAATAATTTTAAGCTTTTTTTTATAACACACCAACTAGTAATTTTTTTAAAACCAAACTTAGAACTTTACTAATTAAATTACACTTCTCGGATTATTTTAGTCCCCTCATGATTGTTTAATTAGTTGGGCAAGAAAGAGCTTTGGGAGAGCATACTTTGCTCTCGTTTATAAGCTATAATATATTTATACTCTTCAACTCTTTCTTTACTGGTTTGCTTGCGTAGCATTTAAAAGGAAAAAAAAAAAAAAAAAGAGCATATAAACTTGATGTTTACTGACAATAATATTCTAAAATAAATAAACAGAAAAAATATCATATTAATTAGTAAAACTAATTGAAGTTTCGAAATCAAAACATTAAAAAAAGAGAAACCCTAACACGTCAAGAAATTCAGATAAACAATTATCCTCACTAGCTAGTGCGCTCTTTCTAATACAATCCCACCTCTTTTGGCACTTTGTATGGCTTCCTCTTACGGCACGGAAACACTTTTTTTTTTTTTTTTTTTATGATGATTTATTTTTGTATTTTAAAAAAAAATTAAAAAAATATATTTTTTAAATTAATATTTTTTTTAATATTTTTAGATTATTTTGATATGCTAATATAAAAATAATTTTTAAAAAATAAAAAATATATATAATTTTAATATATTTTTAAATAAAAAATATTTTAAAAAATAAACAATATCAAACTCTGAAACAATTTTGAATAATAGTTAATTCAGGACACGAAAACTTTATTTGTCACATATTCAAGAAGACCATGTCCTCTCAAAATTGGAGTGATTGTCCCGTGTATATATGGTAATTTTAATCATTTTAAAAACAGTATGAAAATATTACAGATATTATAGAAAGATTATAAATAACATGGTAAGAAAACTAGAAAAGTATCACAGATAATTAATCTGATAGAATTACAGGAATTCTACTGCTGGCTGCTGGCTGTCAATATCTCAACCTTTTCATATATATACATGCAATATCAATATAATTTAGAGATGAACATTGAGACGTCGAATACAAGTAGCAATTCGCCATGGCGCCTGGAACTTGACTGATCACCAATAGTTAAAGACTGAAGAGAGATGAGCTGACAAGATTAATCACTCGTGTCATCCATCAATCTATATATATATATATATATATATATATATATATATATATATATATATAGTCATCCGCCAGTGCATGCATTCTGCTACTACACGCATGCTTTCTTGGAAAACCACTAAAAGCCATGCACTCGCGTGTTGTGCTCTCCAGATAATTTATTCATCACAGGTACTGGTGTGATGTGCCAGAAGAACAAGGGTTTTGGTCCCTTGGATGGAGCATCGATCTTGGCATCAGTAACGTCGAGAGATTCTGGAAATCATCAGTACCCTAGAAGAGATTCATACATGTAAAGAAATCACTATGTACACTCAAATTATGATTGGAAGACACGAAGGGACATCGATCCTACGATCATAAAGTAATGCTGGGTCCTTCAAATTTGTTTTTGCTGTGGCCTACAGCCTTACATCTCTTGGTTTCTTTTCCTTTCTTTTCTTCTTCTTATGGAAGACTGAGAATTCCTTGTCATGCATGTTGGCCATCTAGTGGAAAACCAGCAAATGAAGTACAATCCAAATCAATAAAGGAACTAAAAATAAGGCAACAAGTCTGATAGTTAATCCACAGTTCAATAGATTAAGGCACCGATTTTCTTCCTTTTTGGAGTAATTAAGAATGCAAAAGCATCTTCTCAACAAGTTATCATAGGAAAATAATCCTTGAAAACAACAACCCGATTCTCTTTGCACGCGTCCAGATCAGGTATTGGGGACTTCATTATGGAAGGAATCCACTTCCCGCACAGCATGCATCTCCTCAACAACTGCTTTTTTCTTTCCTATCATGTTTTGTTCTGTCCTGTTTAGGTTAGCTTTTTTATTCTGTAGGAAGTGGCAGGTCCTGTTGAGTCCAGGAGCTCCACAATATGTTCTTGTTCCCCAAACCATTTATTTTCCACCGTCAAAATCTGAAATTAAAAATATACAAATATTCAAAGGAAACATTACGTGGCAACAGCACCCAGCACCAAGTGTCGAAACTGCCACGTACTGTGTACGGGGAACCATTGGAGTATCCGGAATGTTAAAGACTTAGGTGGGCTATAGCCTAGATAAAGATTTTATTAATATTTTTTGACTAATTTTATTTAAAATAAATTTGCTTCATTGAGTTATCAAAAAAATTTACCATTAAAAATAAAACAAATAAGTTTTTCCTTTCTTTTATATGTTGCTGAATAGGCACAAGCAGAATAAGAAAAGAAAAAGCAAGACAGAAATAGAGAAAAATAAGGGAAAACATAAAAAAAAATTTCACTGAAAAAAAAATAAGAAAATAATCTTATAAACTTAGAAAATCTAACTTATAAAACACTAATATAAGGAAGAATCAAGTGGAGGAAAGAGGAATTGAGAGAAAAAAAAAATTAATTACTTTATTTTACAGTTGATATAAAATAGTTATTTTATCACAATTGAGGGGCTAATTACAATATTGATTTAAATTTGATTATAGATGAATTATATTCCATAAAACATCGAAGAATATAACTTTAATAACAAGTTTATTTTTACTTTTGCTTTAATTTTATGTATTTTTAAATTTATTTTTTTAATATTTTAGATAGTATATTTAAATTAAAACTTTATTGTTGAATTTAAAAAATTCATATATATGAGTTAATAATTGATCTTAAAAAATAATTATATATTTATTTAATAGTCTATGACAAGAAAAATTCTTAGCGCCGCCCTTGCAGTAATATTCATCTCGAAACAACAGGCATCCATTATCAATGGACGCACGTCAACATTTTCCAGACATTGGTAATGCCTCTATGTCAGCATTCACGAACTGAAAGTGGATTTCAACCTTTGCTTGTTGGAAGTGATTACATTATGAGAACAGAAACGCTCGGAGTTGCTTTAGTGTTTGTCGTGTCATAAAACAAAAGCCCACCTGATTTTTATTTTTTTGTTGGAAAAAGGTTTCAATAATTCTAAGAGCCTCGGAATTTTTGTCAATAGTTTTGGTTCTTTGCACCTGAAAGAATCTATTTTGTTTAGTGGAGGGTCACGCAATGCTGTTGTCCTTGATTCATTCCTATTCTTTTCAAAGGATCAAAGTCTTTATGGAATCTTAGAGGGATTGGTAGAATCCTAATAGGATTCCATTATCTCATATTTAATCAATTTGCATGATCGTATTAATCCTACTGATCGTACAGTTTCATCATATCCATCTTTCTCATAATGGCCAGTGGGCAGAAGCCAAAAGGACTGAACAGGTCATGTTTTCTCCTCATAGGTAGTGTGTTTTTCTCTTATAGAACATCTTCTTAGGATTTTCCCAGATTAATAGCCGATAAGTATTTTGCTCAAACTTGAAGATTCTGCTAGAAAGCATGTTAATTGATTTAAATTTATTATGGTTTTTCCACTTTGATAGTGATAGCTGGTATGGAGAGGTTTGCATTCAAAGGGGTGGCATCAAATCTGGTAACTTATCTCACAGATGTTGTTATGATGAGCAACTCTGCTGCAGCCAAGACAGTAAATAATTGGTGTGGGTTCACATCCATGTTACCACTTCTAGTAGCATCCCTTGCTGATTCTTGGGATCGGTATTCCACCATTCTTACCTCTTCCTTTCTATATGTTGTGGTTAGTACTTTCTGTTTTTTTTTTTTTTTTTTTCCCATTCATTTCTGCTCTTGAAATTCTGCAAAATTTACCATTAAGCTGACAACTATGGAAAAGTTTTGGTGATTATGTCATAAATTCTTGACTGTGTGCTTATTTGTAAAATTAATGCCACCATTTGATGTACTTGTAAGCAAGAACTTGATTGATTTGAACAAATTTGCCACTGTAACTGTAGAATCTTACACAGTTTTTGGTTTATGATTTTTCATGGTAAATATGTTTTTGTTAACCTTCTTGATTTCTTCTTTTAAGGGACTTGTGGCTTTGACATCAACAGCATTGGCTTGGGCAAGGCATCCCACCAACAATATAAGCTCTTCATACCTGTTTTGGTCACTCTGTTTGATTTCTCTAGGACAAGGTGGATATAACCCGTCTTTACAAGCCTTTGGAGCAGATCAAATTCCGAACGATGATGAGCTACCGTGCACAAAAGATGAGCAGAAATCAAATAAGAAGAGTTTGTTCTTCCAATGGTGGTATTTTGGGGTTTGCGGTGGCAGCCTCGCAGGTGTCACAGTCATGTCCTATATCCAAGACACGTTTGGCTGGGCACTCGGATTTGCCATTCCCACAATCGCAATGACAGCATCGATTTTACTATTTTGGTGTGGTAGCAGAATTTATACATATAAACAGGATGACAATATCTCTGAAAGGTCTTCACCGGACATATTTCGAGCCATTAAGGAAGCTGTGTCGAAACTAATGAATAGCAGAATCACCTTGTCAAGCAACAAGCCAGACGTGGCTGAGCTAGAGTATGTTTTCTTATCGTCAATCAACCCAGCCTTGCTTTGAAATATCTATCTTATAATAGTGCTACTCTTTTTACTTGTTTATAGGCTTCAAGAAAAACCTCTTTGTCAGAACTCAGGCAAGGCCAAGGCATCGATGGAGAAGCCTGGCGGCGATATAAACTACCTGGTAGAAAACGGAAGAGTAGTATTAAGGCTTTTGCCGATATGGTCGATGCTCCTAATGTTCGCCGTCATCTTTCAACTGCCGGCCACATTCTTTACCAAACAAGGAATGACAATGAAGAGAAATGTAGGCAGCAGCTTCAAGATCCCACCTGCTACTCTACAAAGTTCTATCACAGTTTCTATAATCCTCCTGATGCCATTTTATGATGCGTTGCTGATCCCACTCGCACGACTGATTACCCGCGACGAAAAAGGTATCAGTGTGACTGAAAGAATGGGAATCGGGATGGTCCTATCTATCATAGCAATGGCCATAGCTGCTCTTGTCGAAACAAAGAGACTCGAAATCGGACAAAGGATGGAAGTTGTTGATCCGAAAATGGAAACCGAAGTTCCATTAAGCATATTTTGGTTGCTACCTCAGTACATCCTGCTAGGCATTTCGGATATCTTCACTGTTGTAGGGATGCAAGAGTTTTTCTACAGCGAAGTTCCTGTCCGAATGAGAACAATGGGAATTGCACTGTATACTAGTGTATTTGGAGTGGGAAGCTTCTTGAGTGCCTTATTGATCTCGCTCGTTGAATATTTTACATCTTCAACAGGGGGCAAGAGCTGGTTCTCTGATGACATGAGAGAGGCCCGTCTAGACAAATACTACTGGCTTCTAGCCTTGTTAAGTGTTCTCAGCTTGATATTTTACGTCGTTTTCTGCAAATGTTATGTTAGCAGAAGCAGCGATTTGGATAATGAGAAGTCATAGGAGGTAGGGGAAGGCCTTGTCAAATATAAATAAATTGTTTTAATTTGTCATCCTTCAGCTTCTTTAATTAATTTCCTTTCTAAACAAAACATTTTTTGGTAAGAATATTCAAAGCAACTTTTTTTTAATAAAAAAAAAAAAGTTTTCAAGGAGTGTAACATAATTGTAAGATATATATATTTTTTTTATTTTTATTAAATAAGAATTTTGACTCAAATTATGTAAAAATAATTATTTTTAATAAAATATATTTATAACTTTTTTTCTGAGTTAAAGTTAAAAGTATTTTAAATCATTTTGTCAAAGTTATACTGAATATAAGCTTATTCAATTGTAATAACCTTGGCATGCATGTCTCTTAATTACCATGCACTTATTTAATGCTTTTGATCATCATTGATATTTTCAACTTTTACTAAACAATTCAGAAGTTGAAGGATTCAGTAGCAAATTACTAACATACACCACTGATGTTATAAAGCAAACAAATTCAGATCTAAAGACAATATATTCATTAATAAAGATATTACATACAAATTAGTTTTTACTAGATTGATGGTTCGCATTATATTGTAAACTAGACCAAATTTTTTCTAATGTAAAAAAAAAAAAAAAAAAAAACTCTAGTATTAGTTGTGCTTTTTTTAAAAAGAAAAAAAAAAATGAGAATCAAGCAATTAACTGGGTTAGATCCAACAAACTTGATTAATTTAATAATATAATAAAAAAAATAGACAATAAAAGTAGATAAATTAAAAATAAAAATTTATTTAAATCTACCTATGTTAACCCACGACTCAATAAATAAAATTGAGATAATTTTTTTTATATATATAAAAAATCAAACCCAATTATAACATCCCTAACATTTGGGTAGAAATTCCTTTATGTTAAATAAGAAATCAGTGTAATTTTTTTCTTAGTTGACAAGATGATTGACCAGTTTATTTAGAAATTCAATCGGTTGATTGAAATATACCAAAACCTTACACTTAGGTTTTACTCAGTTTCTAGTATTACAATCTAATTAATATCTTTTTATTGAAATTATTACAATCTAATTATAAAGTTTCTTTTATATTTTAAAAATCTCAAGAAGTGTTAACATTAATTCACGTCATAATCAAACACATTTTTTATTTATAAATTACACCAATTCATAACTACACTTTTGTTCCAGTTATCTTGGATGTTATATAATCATATTCATCAATTTAAAATATTGATGATATTTATTAATTTTAATGATGATGATGAACTAACATTCAATTATACATACAAGTCAAGTTACTTTTATGCTTTTTTAACTAAAAATACAACAACATGCATTCATGATGTTTAATTAAGACTTTAGTTTTACAAGTTTCAAGTATCATAAACAAAATAGCTATTACAAAACTAATGATGGTTAATTGATAAACTAATCCAATTACATCTTAATTACATCACAAAATGAAGATGTCTATAATTACATCCCAAATTTTAATTACATAACCTTCTAGTCCACTTATCTCTAATTCTAAACAAAAGTAGCATCTACCAATTATTAAATCAATGTCGTTTATTAAATCATAAGTTATTATTTCATTTAATATTTAAGAGAAATAATAAACTCATTTCAGTATTTAACTTACTCATCTTAATTTATAATCAATCTAACATTCATAACCAGATACTCCTAATCTGGTATTCCTTAAGAATACCTTTTTCTTTGACAAACCCACTTGATTTGATATTTCATAATGAATATTTATTTTATAATTTTGATATTTTTGGCATCCTCATTCTGAAGCCAAAATTTTGATATTTCATAATGAATATTTGTTTCTCTATTAACCTATCTTGATTGCCAATCAATCCAACATTCCAATTCAAAAATAAAAAAATCCAATATTCCATAATGACTACGTACCCATTAATTCTAACAACTTACATATTCATCATTCCTCTTCCATGTACAATGTCAATATTTATATCTATATTTTTATTAATTAAAAATTTCACAAAGTGGCAGGAAATTTAAAGAAATGTACAAAGTGCCTACCTATAGTCTAGTTATGTCTTGCTCCTCTGACACGCTGAACTCCTCCAACAATATCCTTTAAAATGACAGGTTTTCAATCAATTATTATTATATCCAAAAAAATACTCTTCATTCATCGTAATATCTATTATAATTTTACTCAATTATTTATCCAAAATTTATTAAAATTCATTCTTTTTATATATCGTTTCAATTACATCTAAATAAACATGAATTTAATTCCATCTTACTTCAATCACAAATACATCTATAGGCATAAACACAATTAAAAATCATTTTAAGTTCATCAATTTCTCAAAGGTATTAATTCCTAAAAACATTAAAATTCATATTTATCATATAAAAATAGAACTATTCATCAAAACTATAATCCATGTGTTTAATCATCACAATTTTAATACAATTTATAAGAATAATACAAATACATCAAAACCTCCTTTTTTGTCTCTCAATTACCGGCGTTTAGACTTCATTATCCATCCAAATTTCTTTGTTATTTCAACATGATTTTTTCTCTTACAACAATCTACAAAGATTTTTAAAACCTAATTTCTAAGAAATTTACTTCTCCTCTAATTTCATCTCAAGAACTCTAATTTAGTTTTGATTAATTTTTACTCAAAATCACTACATTTTTGTTCAAATTGATACAAAAGAGTCCAAGTACTTGCATGATTAGCCTTCTATTTTTTATGTTTAGGGGTAAATAATTCTTTATTAAAAAAATAACAATAAAATAAAATGAAAACATCATTTTTAGTTTTATATGACACATAATCTGAACCAATAATGAGAGAGGTGCCCATAAAGTCAGGCTAGACTTTTTGGATCTAAAAAATTATTTTGCATCTATTTTTAACATAAAAACACTTAATAAACACCCTATTAAACTAAATAAACCAATTTATAACCTTAAACACGTTTAAAAAAAATGATTAAAAACACAAAACTAAATCAAATTTTTTTTTTCTTAAAACACTCTATTTTTTATCGCCATATAAAAGCTTAAAAACACTTCAATTAAAACCCTCTTTTCAAGAAAAAATCAATGATACCAAAATATGCCTTTTTATTAGCTAGAATGTGGTCTTTTTATTAGTTAGAATGTGGCCGATCAACCACTTTTCTCTTCTATATAATTCCTGTGACTTCAAGCACTAAAATGTAAAATTAATGAAGATGAGGATAAAAATGTGAAATCCTTAAAAAAAAATAGGACCAAACCTTAAAGACAAAAAAAATTAGGTACTGAATTGAACTTTTTTATGCCTCTTTAAGAGTAAAAAGACTAAAAAAAAGGGGTTGCCTCTTTATTTTTGTTCCAAATATAATCTTTTTTGTTTCAATTTTTTAATTTAAAAATTAAATATTATTTTATAAAACCAAGCATCAAACTAATTTAATATGGGATATTCAGTTGCATAAGCAATAAGATATAACACGCGACCAGAAAATAACTAAGAGCCTTATAATTGTATAAACATAGCATGGAAAGATAATTTTTTAAAAATAATATTTTAAAAACAATAATAATAAAAAAAAAAGAATAACACAGTCCACAATGCAACTCTCTCACAGCCCACAGTAAAAATAAAAATAATAAAAAAAAAACAGTGAAATTCTGTTGTTTTTCCTTTTTAGTTTATAGTGTAATAATTATAATTATAATTATAATTGTAGGGCATGGAAAACGATGTCGTTTCTCCAAAACATCACATATAATAGGGCGAAAAAGTAAATTAGGGTTCCTCAAGATAATAAAAATAATAATAAAACTGTCTCTGCTCTTCTAGTCCCTTGGCGAAACAGAAACGATAGAGCGAGAGCGAAAACGATGTCGGATCCATACGAGAGAGTGAAAGGAGGGAGACTCACCTTCAAAGGAGGAAGCTTAGCAACACTAAGCAAAGGAATCGAAAAGAAAAGGAAGAAAAAGAAGAAGCCGGTGGATGACACGGTGGAGGACGCCGCACCAGTGGCGGAGAATTTGGAATCTGATGCTGGTGAGATGATTTATACGATTGACGCGGCGAAGAAAATGAAGTACGAGGAATTATTTCCTGTGGAGACGAAGAAGTTTGGGTATAGCGAGAAGAAGGATTTGAAATCTGTTGAAGATGCTCTTGATGATCGGGTTAAGAAGAAAGCTGATCGTTACTGTAAATGAGGTAATTTTGATTTGATTTGATTTTTTTGTTAAGAATTATCAAGAGATTGATGGAGGAACAAGCTGTGAGTCATGATTAGGGTTTTTCTAGGAATATAATTTAGTGAGGTTTTGAGATTTGTTTGAAGTAATCAAAATTTAGGGTTTTTTAGTGGCAATAGAATTATCAGTGATGTTTTGATTTGTTTTTAGGGATAAAGGGTGTCTCCATGAAACAAGCATAAAGAACCAAATCAATTTTAGGGTCTTACCCACTAGATGTGGAAGGTTTTGGAAACATATAATAGGATTTTCTAGACAAGAATTATTAGGATAGATACTGTGGTATAGATCTACTTCAAGAATTAATAGGCTAGTTTCTACTTGTTTATCTATTAAAGCACAGACATTTACTTGGGGGTATTGAAGAATTAAAAACAGTTCTCAGGTTGTGTTTTAGTTTAGAGAGCTGCATATGAATGCCATGAGTTTCCCAAAGCGTTGCAAGTGGGTTTTACCATTACCAAATCTAATGGCTGATCAAATCTGTGTGGCAAGGGTTCTGATTTTGACTTTACTTAGGTTTTGTTGTCTTGTGCAATTATTTCTCTTTTCTGTATTTTCTATTCATTTTTCAATTCTATATTTATTTATTTATCAAGAATTTTGGCTGGCTGGTTGGTTTAGTTCAACATGAAAATAGTGATTAGTTTTTTAAAAAAAAAAAACGAAAATTGGATAGATTAGCTTATTTTAGGAATAAAGTTAGACTCCATGAACGAGATCGAACCAAAATCTACTTTAGGACTCCTAGTTTTAACAAAGATAATGAGTCATGTTCATTGAGAAATCAATGGATGGATGTAAAAGGGTTTTTGGAAACATAAAGTAAGTGAAAGAAGGATTAGGATAGATCCAATACTTGAATCTGCATGATATTCTATGACCTAGCAGAAGGCAAGCTCCAATTTTTTCCATCAGTTTTTGTGAAGACCTTGGATTGGAGGGCGAAGAAGAATCATGTGCTAGGGTGTAGTTTTTGGAGTCCTAAATGGATGCTGAAAGGCCCCTCAAAGGGTTACCAAATATAATGGCTGCTTACCAAAGAATCATATGCAAGGGTTCTGATTTAGTGGGTCTTCCTCTAACCTCCATGCAGAGTCAATGGAAATCTTTTAGCATCTTAGGCTCCTGCATTTCCAATACTATTTGTAATATTGTTTAATTTATTGTTATTGTTAGTGTTGGTTTTTTGGATTCTATTTTCCTCAAACCCATTATGTATCCTAGGCTAAAATGATGGATGTGAAAGAATCTGTTCATGATGATCATGCTTTCAGAGTTTTCTAGCTTTTGACTTTCTAGATTTAGGTTTTATAGGCGAGGCTGGGAATTTTTCTGTTATGCTTTTGAATTCTTTGTTCTAACTGTTCCCTGACTTGGTTTCTCAGTGCCTATAGGCTTCTGTTAAAGTTAATTACGTACTGGCATAAAGTTTTGGGGTCTCCATACTACCCTTTTTCTGATGTTGTTGAGCTTAATTGATTGGTTTTGAGCAGTTTGAATTAAAGCTATAGAATTTGCTGCAATCCATATTAATGTGTGTATCCAATACTTGGCAGGTTATAGAGACAGAAGATGAATTGTTCCCTGATCTTGAGACGAAGCTGTGACAAAGCTGCAAAACCACCTAATTCACTCATTGATGTTGAGCGGATTAAGCTAGGAAGTCTTTTGGCAGGCTAAAACAACCACCTCACTCACTCTAGTATTTCGCTTTTTGTCTTTAAGGTGTGATTGATCTTAATATTTTGAAGATAACAAGCATTATGATTGAAGAGTTAAAATTGCTTATCTACAAAAAGAAAACGGAGTGTCTGCCCTGCTAACTTCAGAAAGGTAGACAGTGTAGAGAAACTTCTCCATGGAGCTTGTTAATTTTCAGGCACTAGTAAGATGTATGGCAATTAATGTCTTCATATCCCATAGTTTTCTGTTGTAGTAACAAATTAAATGTCAGAAGTGAACTTTTGATGATTTATCCTCGGCACCATACACGTGGTCTCAGTCCTTGTCTGTAGAATATTGCTGAATTTTTAAGACTTTGTGTGAGGTTTTTGAATAAGCGGTTTTAATTGATAGGATCACCGGTTGCAAATCTTTCCTAGGTTACTGCAGTTTTCAGTAATGGAGGCTGTGGTGGTAACCATTTATTTTATTTAGGCTTAGGTCTAAACTTAGTTTATTGCCCGTGCCTTTGCTATAGGGTGCTTTCGCAATAGGGTGTAATGTAAAACAAAATAATATTTATACCGGTATATCTTGACATTGTTATTAAATTATAACAGTTTAAACTTAAATTCTAACCTAACTATTCAATTAGCTTGGGTTTTAAATTAATTTATGTAAAAGTTTTCTTGACAAATTTTGTTGACCAAGTAGATTAAAAAGAATAAAAGAAAAAGGGTAAATTTATCATAGTTAACTTGTAAAAATGATTCTTACAGGGTAGAATTATATTTTTAATAAAAAAAATGAAAAATTCAATTTGTAATTCAGTATACTGAATGATGAAATTTAATAAAAAAAATTAACATGAATTAATTGAATTGGAATTACTCAAATATTACTAAAATAATCTTTAATCTTATTTAGAAACTATGGAATAATTGAATCATTTTTTAAAATATTATTTTAATAATTTAAAAGAAAATTAAAACTAAACATAAAAGATGAAGGGGCTAGACGAACTTAAAAGGATGAGCCGCGTGGCTAGACCAATGGAAGAAGGCCTCACACCTTTTTGTAACAATTTTTGATCATGATCGACATTTAAAAATCAAGGTCTAGGATATTTTTATCCAAAAAAACTCAATATTCTATCCATTTCACCAAAAACACACATCGAATAAACATATAAACCTTAGTAATCCTATTTATAATGCTAAAATGCCCAAAAATAGGTGTGTGTGCGTGTGTGTCTATATATATATATATAAACCTTCCCTAGTCCAAAAATGAGTCGGTGAACCTAGGATATCTAGATTTTTCACATAACAGGTTGCCTTTCCCAGCTTCGTCTAGTTTCAGAAGTGGAAGAATGATCAGAAATGTAGCAGAAAGGTTTCAACCAAAAACATGTTGGGATCTGCATAAATGCTGATAGATAGAAGGGCTAGAAAACTCCAGGATATGATGGTTTCTTTCTACCACCACATTCTTCTCAAACTCTAGTCAAACTACCTAATTCTTTCTTTCGCGTTGAATATATATCGCATACTTTCTTTCTTTTTTATTGGTTTCTTAAAGAAAGTTCACAGCAGAGACTTAGAAACACCACCTGATTCTGTTCTAAATCATCTCTTTTAATTTTTTTACTATTTGATTCTACCAAAATAAAACTTTACATTGAAGGATGGAAATTCATACGACTTAAAAAAAAAATTCAGAGATGTACTTTGATTGCCTAATATCACTTGTACTTTTCTAGATGATCATAATTACTGAAAGTACTTTTCTACAACCTTGACAGGAATCGATGAGGAAAATAAGAGGAACTGCATGGGATAAAAGTATGTTTCTGTTAATTGACTTCTTCATATTAATTTGCGCTGTCGGTCTTGTACACAAAAGAATCAAGGCAGTTTTGACACCGCGTTGAAAAATATTTTTTAAAATAAAAAACATTTTAAAAAAAAAAAACCTCCAATGTCAAGGTGATTTCGTGGTGGTTCTGCGATGTGAGGTGGCCAGAGGTGGGAGATGTATGGCGATCTGGTACACCTATTGCTTATGGACCAGTGACCACTTTTATTTTATCAGACGGCTGTGATTGGCTTCATCCGAAACATGATCTAATGGCCCTGATTGTTGGTTGATGCACAATTCATTTTATTCTAACTTAAAGCAGATGTGGGCATCCCTTTCTCTAACATGCCACACATATTCTATCTTATTAATTGAATGAAACTCTAGCATTTATGCGTATTTGGAGAATAAAATTAAAATGGTAAAATCCAAACTTAAAGCAATTAAAAAGAATGGTTATTTTATTGGAGAGGTTATAGTTTTTAAACCCGACCTGGTCTAAAGTTCAGGTTCTGGGGTTGTGACTGGATCATTTTTTTTTAATCAAAATAATGTTATTTTAGTTAAAAAAAAAATCATACTTATTTTCTTCTGCATTGATATCATATTTATCTATCTATATTATCTTAACCAAAAAAAGAAAAAGAAAAAAAGAAGCATCAATCATCCTGTACGAGCATTGGTTGAAAGCTTCTTCGATCCTAGCAGCTATCTTAAAGCCTTCAATGCATTAGTTGCCTTGTCAAGTCATTAGACATGTCCTTGTCTGCACAACTAGGCATTTAGGATATATTTGTTATTTAAAAAAAAATTATTTTTTTTAATTTTAAATCAATATTTTTTTATATTTTTAAATTATTTTAATATACTAATATTAAAATTGATTTAAAAAAAAATATTATTTTGATATATTTTTAAAAAAAAAAAAATTTTAAAAAACAATACAATCAGACTCTCAAATACCATTTTAGCTATTAGCTATCGATTAGATCCTTGAAAACTCATCAACAGGCATACCTGAACTCTATTTTGCACTTATCATAACTCAGGAACGGGTCAATATTCACAAATCAATTATTAATTATCTAAACTAGTTTGCAAATTAATAACGCGTTTAGTAATCATATAACACAATATATTATTGATTTCCATTCTCTCATAAAATTAAGAAAAAACATATTTTTTACTTTGCATTTTCTTACAATTGAACAAGACCTAAATATGGTCACAATATATATATATAATTTGTTATATAAACAATTTCCTCCATCTCAAGGACTCCTATATTATGTTCTTCAAATTTTTGATGGATCAAGAAGTAAATCTAAGTATAAAAATTAAAGAAAGCTAAATGCGTCTTTATCAGTACTGTTCGCCCAGAAACAGTGTAATAATTATCTTTGAATTTTTCAAAGTTTGTGTGTGAAATCGTGACTCGTTGAACAAGCAATGAAACTGCTTGGAAATTATTTAGTCATTATATATAAAGGTGAACTGCTGGAAGCAAATGAAAATCATTAAAGTCGCCCTCTTTCATCAAGACTAAAGAAAAGTAAAAGTTTAGCCAAATCCTCTCAGCTTCTTCTGATCTGAGCACTTGAAGAAGTGGATCCAACTGTTTTGTGCTGCTTGACAAAATGAATCTTTCCAAGTTCATTTCACATCCATGTTTTGAGTCCTCAGGAACACCCTCTTCCACTGATCATCATGGTTCTTCTCCAACTTCTTCACAGATCATAAACTGGTATTTCTAAGTCCAAATTAGTTCTATGTTGACAGCTTTAATTCCTTGACGTGCTGGTGCAGGTGATGAAGTGGATACAACTGGGGGAGCAGGACCTTTGCAAGTATAATTCGTGACCGTGGTAATTAACAATCGTTCCTTCTAATCATCATAAGCAGCACTCTGTTCTCCTCTTTTCTTTCATTATGAGTGAATAAATCAATGATCATGAGCTTCTTCTTCAGAGAAAAATATGATTGATCATATGTTGATTGCAGTGAGGTCGGTTGTCTCTCAGACTCAATAAAATTTGAGGCAAAGAAGATTAAAGAAGGTGGGAAGAAGAATATTTTCAAGCAGAAATTTTGAGGTCGGTGAAGGGGAGAAGCTATTAAAGGCATCGCATTGTTGTTTATCAACTGAAGCTGGTCCTGTTGCCGGACTTCTCTTTATTTCCACTGAGAAGGTTGCATTCTGCAGTCAGAGATCAGTTACCTTCAAATCTCCGAATGAGCTGCTCGAAGAAACAGATCGAAAGGTGAATAAATACCTCCTCTTCATTATATTTTCCTTGTCTCAATTACGTGAATTAACTCTAAGCTGTGGTTTTAAAAAGAATTAATTAACACACTAAAATATTGGAGGATAAACAGGGTTGGTGATCACTCTTCAATTTCTTCCTTTTTTATATAAAAAAATAAAATGATTTCTGCAGGATCATAATTTCTCAAAGTACTGGCTACAATCTTGACATCAACGCATAAAGAAAATAAAGGGATTCCTCGTGTTTCTGTTAATTGAATTGTATTAATTTGCGTTGTTGTTCTTGTACACAAAAGAGGCCTGACTCGTTGAAATTGGATTCACATGAGCAGATTGAGATACCAATAAGGAACATTAGAGGGGTCGACCTGAACGAGTCACAACAGAAGAAAATGACCATAATCACAGAAGATAGCTCTGAATTCCTGTTTATGGACTTTCTGCGTTACGACAAAGCTCGTCAGAACTTAGAGGAAGCAATTCTATGGCAAAGTTGCCAAGCAAAACGAAGCTGATCTCGAAATTAGACAGGTATTGTGATGATTGAGCTGAGGCCAAAAGAAAAGGCTCGGTTGTTCGACAAAATTATTATGCTCTGACTGTGTGGAGTCCACTTTTTATGCACTAGCTTGTATAGTCTAGATCAAATAAAGCGAAAGTTCTCTTTCAATGTATGATTAAAAAAATGTAAAAAATGAACTATTATTAAGGATTTCGAGCCCCTTTCCCTTTTCTAAGGAAGATTGAAAGGGGATAGCAGAAATTAAGAATAATTTTACAGGGATTATCGATCATGGCTTTTGCCAAAGCTTGCATCGTGTGTTTACCAGAAGAAATAGTAAGCAGGCATGCTGTACTCCCGTGTTATGTTTTACTATGATATACTTTCTTGAAGAAACTGTGTTTCAAGATTGCAAGATACTAAATATTGCAAGATAATAAAGGATTCTGTCATTTTCAAAGGGAAAGAATGGTTGACAACATGTTGTATATCTTACAACAGGGCATAGCAGCCTATAAAATTGTAGAAAAATTCCACGAAAAAGCGTGTTGAACTTTCGAAGTAGGAAAAAGTCATGAAACATTGTAATTTGTTTTCCATCCTTGTAGGTCAACTGAACAGGACCATAATGTCTTAATTCTATGTGCATATTCAATTAGATAGAAACGTGTTTTTATTGTAGAGATAAGGAAAAAAGACATGACAATAAATATGTTTTCAAATCATTTTTATAGTTAATTTTTTGCACTTTCAAAATAAAATATATAAAGATAACATGCTTTTTTATCCCATTATTTTCGTTTCTTTTTGTCATGAGACCTTAATCAATTATCATTTTTCTTACATTATCAAGTGGTTCTGTTTTCTCATCATAAATACTCCAATATCACGCCTTTCTAGGAAGAAATCACTGTAAAAACAAAAACAAAGGGACGAACACACAAGGAAAACCAGAAAAAATAAAAGAGAAGACTTTTGCATTCCTTCATAATGCCCTCAGCTTTGCCTTTACTAAGAGACTCTTAATGCATGTTTATTTTTACATTTTAAAATAAAAATTTTCACTTCAAATTAATAATTTTTTTATATTTTTAAATTATTTTAATACGCTGATTTAAAAACTAATTTTTTAAAAATAAAAAATATTATTTTAATGCATTTTCAAGTAAAAAGTACTTTAAAAAACAACCACAAATACATCTAAATCATCCTTCTTCCCAGCTTGTAATTTTAATTACTCTATCACTATTATGCTTGCGGCTATGGCTAGCTTGGTTATTAGTTTGTACTAATAACCTGGGTTGGCTAGATCAAGCCCAAAAAAAAAAAAAAGAAGATAGGAACTCTTGAGGCTGGGCTGGTCTCAGGCCCATCCGGCCCCAATTCTCTTAGCCACCTGAGCCCACCTCCGGGGGTCTTGAAGTTTGACCTTTGAACCTGAGCCCCAATTCTCTTATCACATACACGGGCGTGCTAATACTGCCCGGTTGCAGACAAAATTATTCTGACATGTAAATCTGCAGTTCACTTTTCGTGCATATGCTATATTGTTTATTGGAAGTTAATTTGCTTGACTGTGACTTTTTGAATTTTTCTCTCCTTTGCAATGGGCTTAGTTACAGATTTTGTGGGCTTATGCTTCTTTATGGGCCCTGTTATTTACAGGCTTAGAGCCCTTGCACTATGTAATCGGCCTTTTTATTGATGAAATTCTCATGGTGACGGAAATTGCAAGCAAGAACAAGAACAGAAGAGGGAGGATTGGAGAAGTTTATAATGGTGTTTCTTATTACTCTATAAAAGTTATAATTCCTGAAAATTAACTAATTTATTCTCGCGTCAACTCAGAACTCAAAATTCCTTGAATCAGAACTTAGAATTCTGCGGGTTTCTGCTAGACTTTAATGATGTTTCTGCCGCATCTAAGCCTTCTTATTTGTGTACCTTCCTCCTCCTTTTCCTTGTAGGATACTTCCTTCTTCAGCCTCTCCTCCGGCCACAAGGATCCTGCCTCTTCAAAATCAAGGAATTAAATTCATCATTAAATTAATTGTTTTTAATTTCAAAGTCAACAATAATGCATCGATGGTTCTGCTCTTAATAAATTCCTTTTGCCTTACTATTATGAAAATCAATAGTCAATACCATTCAGTTAATTAAATATAGTCTCTGTTTTTTTTTTTAAGTATATGGGGAGTTGATATTCTTTGAAAATACTGCTCTATTCACAACTTTTTTTTTTTTTTTGAAATGCTGGAATCTCCTGTCGAGGAAAAAATAAAAAATAAAATAGCTGATTATATGAAATCCGTTTATACTAGTCAAGATTATGCGTAACGTAAAAATCCAAGGTCAAAGACCTGAGGCTTCAGAGCCGCCTATTTGTGCTGTCTATGACTTGGGGGTCGGCTTGCCGGACTGACCGACTAGTAGTGAGAACACCTCCCCTCCACATCCTCCGCCTGCTGCTCAGGGGTTGCTGGTGACGGTGCCATCCTCAGAATCCTTCCTATTCGGCTTCTGGCTTCAGCCTCAGATTTGGGCTGCCTTTCGGCCTTCGCTTGCTTCATTGTTGCCATGAATACGCTTGTTGGTTGACTGATCCTTTGTTTGATATGATCCTACTATTGAAGACCTTTGATCATTTTCTTAAATTCCTTTGTCATGCTCTTTAAATAAATAAAAATTTCCCATCTCAACTACTCCAACACCATAAATTCGTAATTTCATTATTTAAAAAATCAGATTATTTTATATCAACTTTGCAAGTATTCGATCTGGCCACCTTTATTGACTTGAAATTCCTTGCCTCTTGTAAGGAAAAAAGAAATATATATATATTCTCACATTCTTAGCCAAGGAAATTGCCTGGAAATCGCAACATCATTTTCTTCTAGTAGTCTTCCCTTCCATTCAATTCTTGACACATGACAACGAAGAATCTTTGAAACTTCACTCTCATATCTGTTTCTCTTGTGGAAAAATAATATAGAGTATATTATATGATTTAAATAGCAATATACGCCTCCTTTTTATCTCTTCATCAGGCAAAGTTTATAGGCTAAGCTACCAGGTTTTCCTTCGAGGACTACTCTCTGTGCGTGTTAGACCAAAAGTATGAGCATGAAGGGTCAGTTTGCAGACACGTTCAATGGAAGTCCATTGATGATCATTAAAACTCTTGAGACAACCCCAGAAAGATCATCTTCTTTATCTGAGCCCGTCAGCTTGCTGCAAAGTCCATATTCCTCTCAGGGTTCTCCAAGCTCCTCCAAAACTAGTAGTAAGTCACAGTGAACCTGTCTTCCTCTGCCTCTAAATATGTGTACCTAGCATATACTGGTGTTGATAGCTTATTCATCAAGTACTGCAGGTAATAAATGGGATTCACAGCCAGGAAAAACACAAAAACTAGGAAGGAAAAGCAGTACTTTTGCTTACAGGATTCACGACCACGGTAACAGTCTTACCATGACTCCTATGAAAATATGAAGTAAAATCATTTATGCACCCTTTTTTTAAAAAAAATTATGTGAGATAATGTAATTTGCAGTGAAGTTGGGAGCTACCTTCTCTGAAACAGTGAAAGGCAAGCTAAGACTGGGGGCAAAGATAATTCAAGAAGGAGGGAGGGAGAATATTTTCAAGCAGGTTTTTGGGGTCAGAGAAGGAGAAGAGCTGTTAAAGGCATCACAGTGCTATTTATCAACCACAGCTGGTCCTCTGGCAGGACTTCTTTTTATCTCCACTGAAAAGGTTGCCTTCTGCAGTGAGAGATCAATTACCTTCCCTTCTCCTAATGGACAACTTGTCAGAAAACCCTACAAGGTGAGTCAATAGTTGGGTTCCTGATCTGATTATGCACGTAAACTGGAGTTCTAAGATTTTTTTCTCCTTTTTTTTTAAAAAAAAACCTTTATCTCTGACAGGACCATGATTTAAAGATCATCTTTAATTTCTGTTCTTAAATAAGAAGAAGAAGATCATCATCTTGTTAATTTAAACGTGACAAAATCCTTTGTTCAATCACCTGTTACGCAAAATAATAGTCAGATCTCAGCTAAACAAAATTATGGAATCATTGAAATGAAAAAGGAAGGGACAACGAATGGTAGGTTAGATATCCACGCATCTTAAACTATAGAAGAAGCTACAATATTTAAAATAATGTTAAAATTTATTGATTTTGACTTCTATTTTTTGAACCTTCAATTCATAATCCAACAATTGACCTGGTCTGTACAGATGGAAATTTTGACCAATATTTCGATGCACATGAGCAGGTGGTGATACCAGTGAGGAAGATTGAAAGAGCCAACAGGAGTGAGAACATGGACAAGCCGCAACAGAAGTACATAGAAATAGTCACACAAGACAATTTTGAGTTCTGGTTTATGGGATTCTTGCGTTACGAAAAAGCTTTCAAGAATCTACACAGAGCTATTTCTTTGGCGAATTCTGCCTCTTAAATTAAGAGGACATGTTGTAAGATGGACACATACGTAAGTAGATAGAAAAGAAGTTTATCTTTTAGATTAGACAAGTGTGCTAATTGAGGCCTGGAAGGAAAAGCCTGGCTTTTTTAAGTTCCGTTTGGAAACAGGGTTGTGCAGAACATGTATTTCCTAGTATAAAATATTATTTTGATGTTTTAATGTTTTTCAACCAGTAACCGAGGCTTTTATGTATCAAATTATAGTTTATAGCCAATCAAGTAGAAGTTTTTAGTTTTCTCATTTTCTTTTTCTAAAAAGAAATACTAAAACTAGGTTTTTCTTCCCTTTTACTTGTTGAAATCTGAAGTCATTTCTTTCATTACTAAACCATGAAAGAAATGAAGAACAAAAAATAGCAGAGAGAAGCTTCAAATTGCAAGGTGTGTACGCAGTAGATGTTATGGACCTCTTTCCCTCTTGTGGGATTGAACCGATTGGCTCTGTAAGTGCCTCTGGTCCAACATTTTTAAGAGGAAAAAAGAAAGTGGCTAGAACCTTGCCATTGATGCTGTTGTTCTGATTCTTGAGCTGTCTGTCTCTATCAGAGGGAAAACCGAGGATAATGGACCTTCCTGGTAACCCAAGTCGAAGATTGCTCCAACATGCAGTTCTCATCAACAAAATTCAGCAAGGGCCACGTTATTATTTTGATAAGCCATGGCTTTATTGAAGCATCACAGAGCAAAGTCATGAGTCCTTGCAAAGAGACGAGTATCATACAGAGAACCTCAGACCACTGAAAGAATAAAACCAAGCCAGCAACCAAGAACTCAGGCAATTAGAGCAGCCTAGCTGGACCATACAACCAGATAAAAAGGGTCCCCTGTTTCTGTTTTTTAGCTCTCACAAATGTTTTGAACATTCATTCACGAGGTTGTTCTTGAAGCCTTCTTGAACTGAACTTTGAAAGATTGTAATCTTGATCCTAAGAGACAGCGTTTCGTTTTTTTTTTTTTAGGTTTTTTTTTAAGGAGAAACGTCATCATTTGGTCTCAAAAACAGGGAGTTTTTTCCTCCAACCTACTCATTCTTTTAATTGCTTTTTTTTTCGATCATATTTTAATTGTTTTTTCTTATAATTTCATCCCGTTGCTGGATGGACCCTCATTTCCCAGTTCTGACCCTAAGTATAGTATTTTCAAGTTCTCAGCGAATAAAAAATAGGTGTCAGCCTTTAGAAAGCCCAAATCTTCTCTTTTTACAGAGAAACATTAGAAATTGAACATGACTGCATGCTTTTGCATGTGAGAAATGATAGCAGAGAAGTAATCCTCGAACATATTTAAATTTTAAGTTTAAATTTTAAAAATTATTAGCATCACAAAATTGAAAACTTATAATTATTAATTTTAAAAAATTAATTAAATTATGTATAAGCTGGCAAAACACATACAAATAGCAAAAAAAAAAAATTGATAGCAGTGAAGCACATGATGCTATATGATAAGTTAATCCAAATGGCGAGCCATATAGTCAAATCTGGGCCATCGCTTTGGCAGTAGAAGTTCCCATTCTTGACGTGCAGATTTTTATTTTCTTCCATCTCCTTTATCCAAACAAGCATTGATTGTAATCTTTTTGAATAATTTTCACGTGCTATGTTAAAAATGAAATTTAATATATTTTTAAATAAAAAAAAATACTTTAAAATAGTCATCTTCACTGTCCCAAGCACCTCAGAATTCATAAGTCTATATTTCAATAATTCACAGGACGCATGTGTCTCCCTGGTCAATTCATTTCATTAATTCTCATCATAGTGCTGGACCGCATATGCAACACACTCCATCCAATCTTTTAGAGATTTTTTATTTCTATTAGACACGAGCTCATCAAATTACATTGGAGCCAAAATGAACCTTACAACAACTTAATGAGCTATGATTAATTTTTAAAAAAATTATTTTAGGAAAATTATTTTTAAAAAAAACTAGTTTGGACATATAATATACACCACAAATAATTCTCATAATGATTCAATTCCAAATACAACATATTGGTTACATTTATTCATCTCACATCATTCACTCTACAATCCAAATAGACTCAAAACTAACTCTTACATTTTTGCATGATTTCCCTTCCGAAAATAAAAATCATTCTAAAGTCAAATCCTTAACCAAATTCTCACAATGTTCCACACAAACCCAATTGCACCTTAAATATTGGTGTTAGGTTGTATATTTCATATTAATATTATTTAATAACATCAGTAATAATGATTTAAATTTTTTATGAATTGGAATTTTTTTTTATTCTTTCAACTATTAATTTATTGGGAATTGGACTTCATGGTTTTTTTAGATTAGATATTTCTGTCTCAAATGACTCAAGTTAATGAGAATTAAAAAGTTAACACATTTTTGTTATAAAAAAAGGTACTGCTTTTCGAACTTATTTTTTTTTAACATTTTTTCATTAGATATATTTACTAATTATATAATTTGAGTTGTGTATTTGATGAGATATTTCAGCTCTAGGTAGTGTTATTGTACATTTATCATTCCATGACCCATTTTTTATATTTTTTCTTAACTTCACTTTGATACTAATACTTTATTTTTTTGTAAAAAAAACTGTTCTAGCACTGCAGCAAAGTGGAGATGATCACCGACACTAATATTATTCCCATATTCCATAGGTTATATGGCCCAAAATACATGCATGTTATATAGCAACATGACACCCAAATCTTGATACCACGTGTCCCTCAAATTTAATTAATAAAGTTAGATGCCAAAGGATATGCCAAAGTGCACATGTTTCTATGTACAAGTTTTCTCCACTTTTCCATATAAAATCACGTGGGTTTGAACTGCAAATTAATACGTAAAAATGCTAAATGAAAATAGTTCTTGTAGGGTAACCGAAATTATTTTTTAAAATATTTTTTATTTTAAAAATATATTAAAATAATTTTTATTATTATTATTTTAAATTTTATTTTTCATTTCTGTATATTAAAAAAATTTAAAAATATTAAAAAAAATTAATTTAAAAAATTTAAATTAATATTTTAGTAGCAAAAATTACAAGAGGCTCGTAAATACATAGCATTAGGGGTGAGTAAAAACACCTAAAAACTTATTAAATCGAGAAAATTAGACAAAAAAATAACACTGAAAAAATCAAACCGTGAAAAAACTAATTAAACATATTAGAAATTTAAAAAAAACTAATCGGTTTGGTTCGATTTCGGTTTTATAAGCCTAAAATTGGAAAAACCAAACTGAACCGAATTGGAAAAAAGGCCAACAAAAACATAGCTAAAATCGAAAAAAACCAAGCCAATCGAAAAAAAACCGAGCCAACTCGAAAAAAACTGAGCCAAATTAGAAAAAAGCCAAGTCAAGACTAAAAAATCAAACCAAACTATGTTTGAACCAATTTTTTTTTTTTTTAAATAATTAAACTGAACAAAAAATAATAGGTTAGAATTGATTCAATTTAGATCTACTAGGTTAGCCGTCAAATCAAGTTAACCGCGTCAAAATCTGAGATTCGTGTCATGAGAGTATGATAATTAAATATAAAAAAATTAACATCAATAACTAAATGAACAAAACAAAGGAAAAAACCTACAGGAGAAAAAAAAACTAATGAAGAAAAAGAAAAAAAATCTGAATTAACTGGGTTAACCTGTCAAACCAGGTTAATCCATCAAACCTGGGATTCGTATCATGAAAGTTTGATAACATAAATATAAAAAAACTTAATATTAACAACTAAATTTTAAAAAAATAATTAAAAAACAAAAATACGAAACAAAAAAATATTAATTTTTTTTTTAAAAATCCTACATGAAGAAAACTAATGAAGAAAAGAAAAAAAAATCTGAATTATCTGGATTAATCCTTGAAAATCAAGGTTAACCCGTCAATTTGGGATTCGTGTCATTAAAGTTTGATAACTGAATAGGAAAAAAATAATTTACGGGTTAACCCAGAAATAGCTGGGTTCACCCGTCAAACCCGGAATTCATGTCATGAAAGTTTGATAACTAAATAGAAAAAATTTAACATTACAAACTAAATTAAACGAAAAAAATTAATTAAAAAGAAAAACAAAAAAAAATCCGGGTTAACGCGTCAAACCCGGAACCATGTAATGAAAGTTTGATAACTAAATAAAAAAAAATTTAACATAAACAAAAAAAAAATTAAACAAAAAAAATATTTATTAAAAAAAAAAACAAACAACTTAAAAAAAAAGCAAAAAAAAAAAAAAAGACAGTTAAGAGTTTCACTGTGATTGCACTCAAAAAAATTAATTAAAAAGAAAAACCAGAAAAAAAATCTGGGTTAACGCGTCAAACTCGGAACCAATGTAATGAAAGTTTGACAACTAAATAGAAAAAAAAATTAACATTAACAAAAAAAAATATACAAAAAAAAATATTCATTAAAAAAAAACAAAGAAACAAAACAGCTTAAAAAAAGAAAAAAAACAAAGCAAAAAAAAAAAAAGATAGCTAAGCGTTTCACTGTGGACTACACCCGAAAAATTTAAATTAAAAAAAAAAACCAGAAAAAAATCCGGTTTAATCCAATCAAACTCAAAACCTGTATCATAAAAATTTGATAACTAAATTAAAAAAATTTAATATTAACAAAAATTTTTTAAAAAAAATTATTAAAAAAAATAAAGAAATAAAACAGCTAAAAATCAAAGGAAAAAAAAACAGCCTAAAAAGTTAGAAAAAAAAAAAAAAACAGAAGAAAACAGCTCAGCGTTTCACTGTGGACTTTGAAAAGTGAAACACTGAGCAGTTTTAGTTTATTCTTAATTAATTTAAAAAAGAAATCAGTTCAGTTTGATTATATATTATTTTTTTTTTATAAAAATCAACCAAATAAAAAATGATTATCCTGGAAGCATGATGCGCTCTTTCCTGTAATTTATTAAGTAGCAGACAAGATAAGCATAACAAATAATAAGTAATTTACTAGTAGTAGAAGATAAGAATGCTCTGACATTATACCTAAAAAATCATTCCCCATGAACACAGCAAGCAAGTAATGGTTTTAAAATTAAAAAGAAGAAGAAAAAAATATTGAGGAAATTCATTCACGGTTTCTTTCTTTATTGTTGAGCATTCCAATTCCAGCTCCATAAATCCAAGCTTCTCTCCATTCAGTTTTTGCATCAAATTGAAGAACAAGAAAATCTCATCAATAGAAATAACAATGAGGTCTCCATTGTTAGTGCTGTCCTCCTTCCTTGTCTTTGCCCTAGCCTCAACAAGACCATCAATAGCAGGTGATTTAGATGCAACCGAGGCAGTGCTTGACACCGACGGCGAGAAACTGAGAGCAGGCACTGAGTATTACATCTTGCCGGTATTCCGTGGAAGAGGAGGTGGGCTTACAATGGCCAGCACAAGAGACGAAACCTGCCCGCTTGACGTTGTCCAAGACCCTCTTGAGGTATCGGAGGGTCTTCCACTAACGTTCACCCCCGTGAATCCCAAGAAAGGAGTCATCCGTGTCTCGACTGATCTGAACATCAAGTTTTCTGCTTCATCAATCTGTGCTCAATCAACAGTGTGGAAGATTCAGAAGTCTGTGAACTCGGAAATACAATGGTTCGTGACAACTGGTGGGGTTGAAGGGAATCCTGGCATTGAAACAATAACC
This sequence comes from Populus alba, assembly GCF_005239225.2. NCBI lineage: Eukaryota > Viridiplantae > Streptophyta > Magnoliopsida > Malpighiales > Salicaceae > Populus > Populus alba. Next base: position 6,038,669 of record NC_133287.1, read on the forward strand.
AACTGGTTCAAGATTGAGAAGGCAGGTGATGATTACAAGCTAGCCTTCTGTCCTACAGTTTGTGATTGCGGAGCCTTATGTAGAGACGTAGGCATATATATTCATGGTAATGGAGTTAGGACTCTGTCTCTCAGTGATGCACTGCAACCTTTCTTGGTTAATTTCAAGAAAGTTGGCTCTTCAAGTTCATCCTTATGAGTCCTGAAAATACTCGGGCAGCGATGGGAGCAGGCTGGCTAGCTGCTGATGTCTCTTGTCCTGGCTGTTGGCCTCGCCTTTCTTTGTCGTGATCACTTTGGGTTCTCCTGATCTGGTGATGTATGTTTCAATGAATCCATGTATGCTTCATCAAATAATAATAATAATAATAATGTGGCCCTTTCTTTTATTTTGTTTGCCAGCCACTTACAAATACGTAATGGATGTTACTGCTACAATCTAATTTTATAATAATAATAATATGGGTGTTTTTTCTCATATCGGAACAATTATCCAAAGCCTATAATGGATGTGGATCCAAAAACATCTCCATCATTCTTATCTTGTGGCATGCAAGCTCCCTTATTATTTGTACTCTCTCCCTCTCTCTTATCATTTTTCTTCTTTTTCCTGTTGGTGCCTAGGCACTTCTATTATTCTTCGCTTTTCTTTTAGGCAGATTAGTCAAACACTCTCCCGAACTTTAGTCGATAGAAAATGAGTAGTCCTTAATCTTTTTTTAATCTGAGTTTGCTCCCTTGACTCTTTTTTAATGCTCATTGTCTCCTCTCCACCAAGGTTTTTGATCACTTATCAACATCACAAAATTGATCAAAAATAATGATAAAAAAACAAAAAAAAACACAAAATATGAAAAATTATGCGTGCTTTATTTCGGCTTTTAATTAAAAAAAGAAAGAATACATTGTTAATAAACCCAAAAAAAAAAACAATATATCTTAGGATGAGAAAGAGAATGCTTAATCTTTGGTTAGAAGGATAGAGAGAAGAGAAGAGAAAGAAAGAGAAACAGGTGTGTGAGAGAAGAACATGAAGCCTCATTTATCTGTCATGATTTAGATCTTTTATTTTAGTTTTTTATTGACAGGATTACTGATAGATAATTAAATGCTAATATTTTTAATATTTTCATCCTCGATTCTGTTTATAAAGTCAAGTGAGAGTTTCCAACTTGCGCCTCCAATTTTTTTTAAATATTATTAAATTATTTATTTATTAAGTAGGCTGGACCCGACCCAACCATCTGGGTTAGAACTGATCAAGTCGGGTTGCGTCAACTAACGGCCCAACAAACTTTTCTCTCTTTTTAAACCATCTAGGTTAGGCCAAAACGAGTCCAACTCACATCTTGTTATTTACATTTCTGCCATTTGCATCTAGAATTCTATATGCAAATGGATATGGGGGGGTTTTAAGAAGAAGGAAAAAACAAGAGGGAGGCTTGCCTAGCCGAAAGGGAAAAGGGTGTATGTGGCATTCCTGGTGGTGCTAGGGAATCCGATGTGTGGCTGATGACATCAACGATGGCCAAGGTGTGGCAAAAAAAAAAAAAGAGTAGAAAACTAGTGGAGAGAAAGAAAAACAATGACCAGGGGAGAAACTAATTTCTTTTTTTCAAACTTTGGCTTTCAATTTCTTGATACTCAATACTTGAAATCTATCCTTATTTATATGCAGTGAAAGAGGGACACTTTGTCTTTTTTGGGAACCTATCTTGGCCATTGATTCAAATCGTAAATATCTCAACTATTGGTTCAAAGTTGTTATTATAACCTGAAAAGGTTGGCAACTAAAGGCTGTCTAAGTTGGCCATTTTAAGGCGGCGCCACGATGGATGTAGAAGCAGTTGGCCGGCAAGACCTACTTTTAAGTGTAGTACAATGTCATGCCATTATAAGGGTGTATGGTTTGCTTGGTTTAGTGGGAAGAAGAAGCATTAAATGGTCCTAAAAAGCATCCACCTAAGCAGCTTTTTTGGGTACAAAACAAAGATGATAACAATAACCCAATGACACATCGTTCGGTTTTTTTTATACATCAAAATGATGTCATTTTGACTTTGGGGTTTTAATATAGGGATTTGACTAAAGTTCAATTTAGTCGTTCCCCGGCTTATAATTGCTTTCAATTATATTCCTAATTGACTTCAAACTTCTGATTTTATGTAATTTTATCCTTGTCAAACTTCAACATCAATGCAAAATTTCTGTATCTTTTTCATTATAGTCCTTGGATTTATGCAAATTGACCCTCAATTACCCATTAAACTTTTAATTCTCTTCAATTTCACCATTGATTTCAGTAAATTGAGCCTCTAGAGTTCAACATCTTTTTGAAAAAGGTTTTTTGCTGTAAATTTTTTCAACTTAACTCCTAATTGACCACAAAATTTTGATTTTCTTGTGATTTTAAACTTGAGCTGAACCAATTGACTTTGTAAAAATTAAGTTTAGTCATTTATAATTTTAATATTCTTAATTAAGCTCAATTGAGCTCTCAATATAATGTTTCACCCAATTAAGTCCAAATAAAATTATTTTTACCCTTTTAAAGTATAATTAAGTCTCTGAACTTAATTAAATCGTTTAATTTGAACCCAAATTAACTTTTAAATATAATTAAACTTTAATTTGACCCATAATTAAATCAAAATTGGTCTTTTGAAAATCTAATTATATCCTTAGACTTAATTTTTATACATACTCATTTAATAATCATTTGGTTTAACTTGAATCTTCATTGTCTCTCTAATCTTGGATCCAACTTGGTAATATTATGCTCCAAAATTTCACCCAGATTTTTCTATATGTGCGTGGGATTTTCTTCAATCAGCTTTGGCCACATTACCGATCTTCTTGTTACTTTAGCCTTTTTCTTTTACAAGAAAAAAAAAAGATAATTTTAAATACTAACCAAAATATGAATGGTGACAAATGGTGTCAAGGGGAAGAGTAGCAGTCCTATCTAGGTCTCCGTTCAATTTTCAAGTTTGACAGCACATAAAGTAATGGAATCCCTTAGAAAATATAGACACTTGCGTTATAAGATACTTCGGAGCACTTGATCTCTGTTAAAATAAATATGAAACGAACAGAGAATTAATGAAAAAGTAAAAGAAATCAAGCTGCTATTTAGGCTATATTTATACCCCAAATTTATATTAGAAAGAAAGATTAATGTCAAGAAACCATCCCCCAAATTAATGATCACGTCTTTAATTCCTCACCCCACTAAAAAATAGTGTGGCCATCAATATTTTATGCAACTCTATGATCTTCTCCTCCCACTTCTCTATGATGAAGGATCTATCAATATTTGCATGATTCAATTCAAGTGAAGAGCTATAACTCATCAAAATCAATATTATGGCTAATTAAAACTCAAATCAACACTATATGGTCTTGTCCAAAAACTTGAGATTACTTCGACTCTAAACGCACTCTTCGTTGGTTCATTTCCTCTTCCTCACGAACCCAACAATTGCTTACCAACCAAAAGTTTATTTACTGAGCTCAATGATTTTCTATTTTTTGTGATTTTAGTTTTCATATCAATTCTAATTAGTTTTTCTTTTCCTTTCACTTGATCATGTGTTTTGGGAGTTTATTTGGACATTCATTGTCATGTTTTTATGACTTTACGCGTGCTAAATTGATTGATACCTTGGTATAACACTGAAATTCCAGTAAAAAACTTGAGGAATCAAAATTAAATTAAAAATCAAGGATTAAGTTGTTTTACATCGAAAGTTTACGGTGTTTAATCAAGGATGAGTCCATAGCACCCTAATAAACTTGATACCAAGGACTCGTTTTAGAAAATTTTTATGGTACTTGATGGAAATTTTGATAGTGTTTTAATTAGTTATAATTACTTAATAAAAATTGAGGAAGAACGTGTTCTAAAGATTTATTTGGACATTTGCATATCACACATGCGGTTAGATTGAATAGATTAATGAAACCTTATCCAGAAGGTTGTCTTCCGGCGAAACAAATGTCAAGAAACCAAAAGCAGCTTTTTTAAAAAAAAGTAAAAGTTTAGGATAGTATTCTCTTTTTGTTGATGCTTATCTTGTATATATGCTAGTTTATTGCATTCATGGATTTATAGTGATTTATGTTTTAAATTAGTATTTGTTTGAGCTTTTAGCCCTTTTAACTTGCAGTTTAAAACACATGGTTTTTTATAATAAATGATTAACATCAATATTTAAAGAAAACACTAAAAAGATTTTCAAAAGACATGAGTTTTTTAATACAGTATCTTATGGAATGCACTTTGGACTCACTCATTGTTTTTTTTTTTTTTCTTTTGTCTTCTTGTTGTTTTTGGTAACTTAAGTTTTTTTCAATATTATCCTTTTATTTTTAGTTTATCTAGAATTAGACTTGATAATTTATTTTTTGTTAACTTCATTATGATTTCTAGGGCAATTTTAAGAAAAGATTGTCATATTAAATTGATGCTTGATTTGGTAAAAATCAAATTCAATTTTCTTGATTAAATATAATTACAAATCTTATGATAAAAAATTGATGTTGAAACAAAGATTCTCAATTTTCTTTTTTTCTTTTTAGATAGGGCTAAGGCCCAACTATAACTTTATTGGTCCAAAATTTTTTTATATTTTTTTAATTCTAGTTTTTGAGTTTTTTTACATTTTATTCTAGAATTTTATTTTTATTTATGTTTCAAACATTGAGTTAGAGAAAGAAAAAAGGGTGTCATTAAAAAAAAAAAGTGAGTAGATAGCAAGTTATCAATTGACCATATTACGACGATCAAGAAAATCATTCTTGGTGTCAATGGTACTGATTCATTAGAGGAGTTTCATTAAGGTTTTTTTTATCCCTTATCTTGCTAGAAAAGGTAAATGGAGAAAGAAGAAGAAAATTTATTTCCACTCAAAATTTTCATTTATTTTTACCAATTTAATGATGTTTTGGGCTAATAAATTGGTTCATTGAGGCTCTAAAACCCTTTTCTTAGGTGTTTTCAGGCTAAAAATATTTTTTTTCAATTGAAAAAACAATCATATGATTTTCCTAACCACCTCCCTAATAGACAAAAATCTGGAAATGCAATCGACAAGTTGTCTATATTTTTTTAAAACAAAAGATAGGACAACACATCATCCACCCTTAACATAGAAAAGGAGACCTAGTATGCGTGTTTGACCTCCTTATTTGTGAATTAAGTGCGATGGCCCACTCTAAACCCATGTGCTTGCCGTATTTGTTCTATAAATGTTTTCTTTGAATTTGTATTTAAGTCCATTAAAATAGATTAAATTAATAATTTGTTTGAGATTTTTTTATATATAATACCATTAAATTCTTGTTTTTTTTTTACGAGAGATCATAGTTTTTTTTTTTATTATTTTTCGTGAGTGCTTTTTAATTTGTACAGCCATTCATAATGTTTTTTCTTTTTTTAAAAAAACATCATTGAGTTGCTTTCCTACACAATGCCTATTTTTAATATCGTGTAGTTAAATGAAAACATAATTTCAATCCTTGAGTTAGATAAATGAAAGGAGTCGTTGAAAAATAAAAGAGGACAGAGAGAGAGCCATTAGCTAGCCACGTTACGATGAAAAAAAAACCATTCTTATTTCATTAAGTTCTAATTCACGAGAGGGGTTCATTTAAGTGTTTTTTTTTTATTCCTTAACTTGTTGGGAAAAGTAGAATCGGGATGGAAAAAGGAAAATTTATTTTGACTTAATTTTGCATTTATTTTTTCAATTTATGGTGTTTTTGGTTGAGAAATTGATTCATTGATGTTCTAAGACCCTTTTCTTAGATGTTTTTAGGTAAAAAAAAAAAAAAAAAATTTATGGATTGAAAAAACCATTACTTGATTTTCCCGTCACCTCTTTAATAGTCGGAATATGAAAATATAATTGACGCGTTGTCTGTATTTTTTTAAACAAAAGATAAGGCGACAACACGCCAAACTCCCCTTAACATAAAAATGAAGCCTATCACGCATGCCGCGTGCCTGCACTCTTTCTTTGTGAGACAAGCGTGTTGGCCCACCTAAACCCACTTGTTTGGCCTATTTGTTCTTTAAATATTTTTATTTTATTTGTTTGAATTTTAATATAAGTCCATTAAAATAGATTAATTAATAATTTATTTGAGATTTTTTTATTTAATAATTTTTAAATTTTTTAACTTGGATCATAGCTTTTTTTTATTATATTCACATTTTCTTTTTTATACAATTGTTCGTAAATGTTTTTTTCTTTTTAAAAGCATTATGTGATCACTTTCTTATATATATCTATTTTTATTATCATATAAGTATATGAAAAGATAATTTCATTAGACCTAACCAGGTCATGTGTTTGGTGGATTTCTCGAGTTGATTCAAAATATTATTATTTTAATATTTAAAAATAATACTAAAAGCCACTTTTTTGATATTTTTTTTAAGTTAAATAAAGTTTTTATTAGGTTGATTGAATAGTCGTTTGACTTGTTTTTGTCAACTGAGATTAATTCTAATCTGATTTAGTTTAAAATTTGAGTAGGGAAATGTTCCAACCTAACAGGCCATTTGTATATTACAATTATCAAGCAACCAAAACCGGTTATAAACCATGCTAGTTAATTTATTTTTTCACTTAGCTTTTTTTCTCCATCATAATTTTGACAATTATTTACAGGATAAAGTCGCTATCATGAGCACGTATAGTTTGGCCATATATCTGTGAATAATGATAAGAATGTCTACGTACTATGTAAGAATGCGAAACATGTTTGTGAAATAATGTGTTTGATGTTTAAAAAAAAAACAAAAAAAGAAAAAAAAAAAAAAGAAGAGATCCATGAACACGAAGGATGACGTGCCGTTCCTATAATTATTGAGTAGCAGACAGGATAAGGATCGACAGAAAAAAAAGAAAAAGAAAAAAAGAAAAAAGGAACTGTACTGGCAGATAAGATGCTCTGACATTAATATTTAAAAATAATATTAGGAGTGGCAGATAAAGTGCGTTGATATTAACCTTTAGGAGGTAGTTTTTGTAAAAAAAATAAAATTTATTTTTTTATTGTAATTAATATTATTTTATTATGTTTAGTTAATGTTTCATATTTATTATTTTATTATGTTTAGTTAATTTATTAAATTTGTAATAAGGATTCTATTAAGATATTAATATATATTATAAATTTATTTATGATATTAAATATTGTGTAGAACTTTAGTTGAGTTAAAAAAAAAAAAATTGTATTTATATATGAAATTTAAAAAGAAAATTTATCTATATATATTGATGGATGGTAACATTTGTACTTAAAAAAATATAATAGAAAGATTATTGTCAAGAAACCATCCCCAAATTAACGATCATTGTCACTAAAAATAGTGTGGTCATCAATCTTTTATGCAACTGTATGATCTCCTCCCACTTCTCTATGATCAAGGATCTATCAATATTAGCATGATTCAATTTAAGTGAAGAGAAATAACTCGTCAAAATTAATATTATGGTTAATTAAAACTTAAATCAATATCGTTAATTAAAATATTAATATATATTATGAATTTATTTACGATATTATATAAATGTTGTGAAGAACTCATCAAAATCAATATGGTTAACTAAAACTCAAATCAATACTACATGGTCAATTTTTGTTTATAAATTATTGTTATTATAATTTATTGAACTAATCAAAAAACGTGTTTTGGCAACCAATAATAATTATTGTTGTTATTTTCTCAATTTTGCAGATGCTTATCTTGTATATATACTATTTTATTGTGTATTCATGGATTTATAGTAATTTATGTTTTAAATTAGTATTTGCTATGGCTTTTTGCCTTTTAATAACTTGTTTGTTCAAACCACATGGTTTTTAATGATAAATGATAAATGAATATTTAAAAGAAACATTAAACATAAAAAAAAAAAAAAACATAAGTTTTTTACTACAGCCTACGAGGGAATGCATTTTGGACTCATACAATTATTTTTTCTTATTTTTTTGGTTTACTTTTTTTTTTTTTTCTCAGTGTAATCCTTCCATACTTAGTTTATTTTAGGATTGTATTTGAAAATTTATTTTGGTTAATTTCTTAAAGGTTTCAAGCAATGTTAAAAAAAAAGGTTTTTCATATTAAATTGATGTTTGATTTGATAAAATTTAATTTAATTTTTTTGATTAAATAGAATTAAAAAATCTAATAATGAAAACTAACGATAAAATAAAATCTTTATCTTTTTTTTTTTTTTTTTGGATGTAGCTTTTCTAGGGGTCTCCATGGGTTTCATCATTGTCTCTACTCAAGCAGAGCTAGCTAGATCATGGCTTCAGAAGGTATAGTGATACACCTAGCTATATGTTTCAATAGATTCATGTATGGTGCATCATAATAACAATAACAATAATAATAAAATAATAAAATCCTTTTTTATATTTTGTTTATATAACGTTGTGATATGATTTAATCTTGTGACCATGATGTAAGTGTAATATTCTTTCTTTAAGGTGGTCTTCGAGGAATTAAAAATGAATTCAATTTTGTAGCAGGCTTGTACGAGGCGAAGAAAAGACTTGGACGGGTTTTTAAGTGTGAAGATAAATATACCAGGACAGGACATCAGTAATGTTTATTGCCGAAAACGTGTTTGGCACCAATAATTTGGAGCCATCAGTACATTCTTTTTTTTTTTTTTATTATTATTATTATTTTAAATTCAAGGAAACCTTATCCTTGAAAAACGTATTTTGTGGATCCAGATGATCAAGTAAAATCCCAATTAATTCTAGGCTCTTATAAAAAATACATATTTTGACTTAATTTCGAGATCTGCTGTGCAGATGCTCAAACCCTTTTACCATCATGCTATGTTTATTTTTCACAATTTTGTAATGTATCTATATTAAATTTAATGTGTTGATTGATATTTGATGCTTCTTGTTTCCTTTTTGATCTGCAGTTCAACGCACATAGAATATTGTAATGATCCATGATACCCAGCTTTTTTATTATTATTTGCACAAGTGCTTTTTGTATAAACTGTTCATAAATTTTTTTTTTTTGTTGTAAAAGAAAGCATCATTAAGTTGCTTTCCTACACATGCCTATTTTTAC